>NW_005871059.1:10380535-10441175 GCF_000147115.1 Myotis lucifugus | reverse complement strand
AAGGCATTGATACTGAGGGCAGAGCTGCTAAACATTAATCTCATAATAAAAAGACTCTGGAAATGGAATATAAATGTTGCTAATATGTACTCAATACATACTATTCTCTTATATTACCTCTTCCCCAGAAACTTGTTTAAATTTGGGTGAAATTGAAAAAGATATTCAGTCTACAATGGCTAAGATAGCTGGCTTACACATCTAATCTTTCATTTTAAATAGCCCTGGGAAGAGCCAAGAAGTTAGAGAGTCAACCCTCAAGTGCACTCAACCAGTTCATTGCCGAGCACCCACTCCCTGCCATACTTGGTGCCGAGCATTGCAAAGGATACAAAATGAATAAGGCACTGTCCACCCTCAAGAACTTTATAGTCTACTAAGGGGAAATGACTATGGTACAAGTTCCAAAGCAAATTTAACTAAATGTCCTATTTAAAACAATAGACTGTAGCAAATTTTGTCTTATTAGGAGGGTTGTCATAATTCACATGAAAAGAATTTGCTTTAGGCTTACTTTCACTGATACAAAATAATAAATAAATACCCCCACCCAAAAAAAAGAATAGAAAAGCAAAGAAAATGAAAGAAAGAAAAGAAAAAATGAGGTAAAATTAAAAGCTCTTCTAGGTCTTCCAAGATGCTCAGGGGTCAGTGAAGAAGTTTTTTTAGCAGAGCACAGTAATGAGACCATTTTCAACTAGAAAGCTAAACTGCTCTGCATAATAAAGGGGGTAACTGGAGGCTCTGGAGCCTGAGCCTCAGGACTTTGGAGAACAGATGGGGAGATGTGAGGACTGTGCCCCACAGCAGATGGGAGGCTGGAGCTGCCCGGAGAGGGGTCAGTGAGCAATTCCAGAGGCAGGACAGTGAAGGGACTTTAAGCAGGATATCTCGTAGTCCATTAAAATTGCTTGCCTTGCTTGCATGTAAATGGCCTTCATCCTTAAGCCTTTGCTGAAGCCTGACATTCAGCACATATGCCAAATGTTAGTGTTTTGAGGGGCAAGGTGGAGAAGGAGTTGGTGTGTGGCGGTGAATTAATGAAATGAAGCTCTTCATGTCTATTTTGGGTGGAAATGGTGAACTGTAATACGTAAATAGGATTAGAGAGCTCAGAGCCAGCAGAAAGCAGGAGAACATGCATCTTGAGAATTTGCTAAAATGTAAGGAAGAGCACTAGACTTCCTACAGGATGCATTTGAATTGATTTTTTTTTTAAATTTCAAAGATGATGGCGATATTTGCATTTCATAAGGTGCCATGAGATAACTGTCCTCAAAGATGTCCAAAGTGCTAGAGGACTCTCAAAGAGACACCATTTTATTCAATTGTTACTACAACCCTGCAAGTAGGTTTTAGTATCACTAATTTTTAAGTTAGAAAACTGAGGCTGGTCAAAGACACATACAGTCAGGCCTGGAGCCAGCTAGGGTGCCTGGGTCATCTCTGCCTTAAAGATACATAACACACGGAGCTCTGTGCAAGAGCTGGCATTCGGATTTGCCCTTGGATTTCAGGAGGCAAAGATACGATATGTTGGAGGGGAGGACTCATCAGGGCAAAGGCAAGAAAATGGGCATTTGGTGGTTTCAGGCCTGGGCGAGGAGGAGGAACAGGTTGTATGCCGAGCACACAGAAAGTGCTAGCTACACATTTACAGAACAAAACTAATTTCCACCTCATCTCCACACTGCACTATGGGCCAGATGCAGGAACAGGATATGGTTCAATTTTACTGACTCATGGTTTTCACAGATGGTTTTGGGTGGTCAGGAATCTGGAAGGTAATAGGGGCCAAGTGGTGGAAGATTTTTAAAGGCATGGTAAAACATGTACAGTACTTGATTTAGTAGACCATGAGGAGACACAGGGTTTTGAGCCGGGGTATAATGTTAGGAAAGCTGTACTTCCAGAAAATTACCCTGGCAGTAGGTGAAGGATGTCCTAGAGCAGGGCATCTCAGGCTTGAATGCAATGCTGACTCCCCGGTTCTGCATTTCTAACAAGCTCTCTGCCTTAGAGACTGACCCAGGGAGGTGGGTGGGCTTGAGAATCTGAGAACCCCATAGAGAGAAAGGAAGAAATGGCAATAGGGGGTGCCTCAAAAGAGCTCTTTGTCCATCCCCTGATACAGGAAGGGATCTGACCTCATGCACTGTTCTGTCCCTTCCCAGGCTTTCTGTGTATACGTGGGAGCATTTTCCGGTCAGTCGTCACTCTTCCCCCTTAGTTGATTAAAGGAAATGGAGGCTGTCTGACTCCAGCTTTTCTGAGAGTCCCTTGCAAAGGGGAGGCTGCCCACCACTGTGCAGTGGTTATTCACCAACCTCCTACTGAGAGCTTTTGGGGAACTGACCTATGATTTCCTCTGCTTGGGCCCTGGCTTGGAGCTCTTTTCCTCCCCTCCATCCCCAGCCTGGACCCAGTGGCAAGATCTCTGCTTCTGTTCCTGCATCTGTTCCAGGGTATAGTGAGGGGATGGGTGGAGATCAGTTCTGTTCCGTAAATGTTTATTTAGTGGTGTGTGTTTTTTCTGTGTGCTAGGCATACAACCTTTTACCTTTTCTCCCAAGTCTCAAACTTCCAGATCAGAACCTCAACTATGAACTGTTTCAGCTGTGCATCTTTTGAACTCAGCCTTAGAATTTCACTTCCTCCCAAGAGACTGTGCTTGCCCTTGTTTCCTGTATTCCCCTGCCTCCTGCTCTCTCTCTCCTCTCAAAAGGTCCCACTCCTTCCTGATCTCTAGCAGCCCAGAGCCACTTACTCTCCCTTACTGGGTAATGGGCATTACCAGGGGAGTGGACACAATGCCAAGTGTTACAGAGAGCTACAGGACAATCAGAACTGGAAACAGGCCATTGTGTTTGCCAATCAGGAGTCATTAGTGACCTTAGACTAGAGAAAGTAGCTTTAATAAAAAGGTGAAGGCAGAAACCAGATTACAAATAGTGCAATATATGGTGGATGGTGAGGGTTAGAAGCAGCTAATGTAAAGTGTTTGAAGACGTTTGTTGATAAAATAGAAACTCAAATTAGAGGCAAGCTGAGGGAAGGAATTGTGAATACCGTATACTAGAGGGTTTACCAGGATTGTAGAAAGAGGAAAATGCTCCAAATGGAGACAAGAGAGAAAGGAAACCGTCTATTGCTACTTACAGGGACATTTGCATTTTGAGAAGGGACATTTCCAGCTTGTGGATAAGTTTCGTTTTGCCTGGACAGTCTTTTAAAAGTATTTCAATTGCCTCATTTTTTAAAAAATGAAAACTGTATATATTTTTTTAATCCAGATTTCTATTTTTTCTTGAAAAAATGGTAAGAGCTAGCAACTTTGGGTGCACATTCCCGCAGCTGTCATTTATATTATTTGGCTATCTCTAAGGGCATTTGAATTTGCAATGTCTGTTAAAGCAATCTACACTGATTGAAATTCCAGGCATAAATTATGGTGGTAGGTGAGAAATAAAACCTTTCCGATCACCCCTCACATCTTATAATGACTCCCTACTTTGCCTAGGTATCAGACTGTCCTTTGCTCACCCTGAAAAGTTCTCCGCCCAGAGATACTATGAGTGAGGGAGCCTGGGCAGAGACCAGAACAGACCCTTTACATTCTGTGGAATGGACTAAAAAGACATTAATGAACAATTACAGCTGAAAAGCAGCAGAAGTCCCTTGGATTTCCTTGGAGCAACTGCTGCCTAAGCTTGCCCTGGCTGCTGAATTCACAAGTTATCTAGATCAGTGCTCCTCAACCTCAGTTGAAAATTAGAACTACTTTGGGACCTTAAAATACAGATGGCCCAGAGATTATGATTGAATTAATTTTAGTAGGTTCGGGGCCCTGCTTCTTAAAATTTGGCAGGTGGTTTAGCCAAATTAGCTACCAGTGTCATGCTTAGTGGCATTAACCCCTTCCACTCCAGGCCTTCTGTAACCCCCAGACAACACCCTGGACCTCTCAACTAGTCATTGTATTTCTTAGCCCACCTTGACACCTGACTCCACTGTCATCACACAGCTACCGGTTTAGCTGCTCTTTGCACTCAGCATTTACCCTCTCATGATTGAGTTCAATGATCTAGAAATTTTAACTCTCAGCTGGCAACACTGACCATTTGGCCCAGGTTCAATAAAGGATAATGTAGCCTCTCTCTTACTGGAGCTACAAAAAAGACTCAGGAAAAAGAAAGTGGAAGAATTGAAAACCAAAGAAACAAATCTACAAAAGAGAAGGGTGAAATATGGGTCGGGTGACCAGCTGTCCTAAATTGACTGGGACCGTCCCAGATTTTACCTTTCTGAGTAATCATTTTGAGGTAGTAATTTAGATTTCTTGTCAGAAAAGTAGAAAGCCTGGAACAAAGGTAATTTATAATTATTTTGGTTGGTGGGTTAGGAGTGGGAGAAGAATTGAAAAAACTAAATAGTGTTTATCAAATTATTAAGCTTTTAAACAATTTTCCAAATGTTGTTGCTTTTATTTTTATTTTTTACCATCCATAACAGCTTTAGTCAATAGAACTTTCAGGGAAAATAGAAATGTTCTGTGCTATAAAAAACAGTAGCAATTGAGTAGTACTTGAAATGAGGCTACTGTGACTGAGGATCTGAATTTTTAGAATTATTCCATTTCAATTAATTTAAATGTAAATGAAAATGTCCACATGGGTCTAGTAGCTACTTAGTGTACAAGGCAGATCTATGGAGATGCTGCTGTCTATGGTAAACATTTTGGTGTGATTCATCTCTCATACCTTCACAGAGAAATTATCTCATTTACAGTTTTTGGAAAGAACAGCCCTATGTATTGGACATAAGAGCTTTAACTTGGCCTATCTGAACTGGGTCAATCCAAACTGAGTCAATCAGTTTCTCTCTTTGATGACTCTGGAACTGAGATACTGAAAAGCTGCATCCATTTGCTACTAATGAGTTGAACAAGTAGGGTTGCCACTGGAGACTGTGCCATGGAAAACCAAAGCCTTATGCAACCTGAAGCTATGTTAGGGTGCAGACTAGAAACTATGTAGTGAAAACAGGGGAGTTGGGGGTGATCAGAGAGGAGGAGGGAAAGAGAGAGAAAAAAATCATGTGTGAGTGGTACACATAATACCTGAGCTTTGTTAAAAATATTGTTTCTAATTTGGGGGTTAAAGAAGAGAAAATATATTTAAGAATATATAGAGGCAAAAATAAAAATAAAAATAAGAAAACATCTTAGTGTAAATTCTAGAAATAATGGTGTTTATAAAATTACTAGAGGCCCGGTGCACAAAAATTTGTGCACTCGGTGGGGAGGGGGTCCCTCAGCCCGGCCTGTGCCCTCTCACAGTCTGGGACCCCTCAGGGGATGACCACCTGCTGGCTTAGGCCTGCTCCCCGGGGGATTTGGCCTAAGATGGCAATCAGACATCCCTCTGGCAGCCCGGGAGCCCTCGGGGGATGTCCACTTGCCAGTGGGGAGCAGGCCTGAACTGTAGTCGGACATCCTTAGCGCTACTGAGGAGGCAGGAGAGGCTCCCACCACCACCGCTGTACTGGCAGCCATCAGCCTGGCTTGTGGCTGAGCAGAGCTCCTCCCATGTGAGAGCACCCTGACCACCAGAGGGCAGCTCCTGCATTGAGCGTCTGCCCCCTGGTGGTCAGTGTGTGTCATAGTGACCAGTCATTCCCAGTCCTTCTGCTGTTAGGGTCAGTTTGCATATTACCCTTTTACTATATAGGATAGAGGCCTGGTGCACGGGTGGGGGCCAGCTGGTTTGCCCTGAAGGGTGTCCCGGATCAGGGTGGGCATCCCGCTTGGGTGCCTGGCCAGCCTGGATGCGGGGATGATGGCTGTTTGCAGCTGGTCACACCCCCTTCAGGGTGGGGGTCCCCACTGGGGTGCCTGGCCAGTCTGGGTGAGAGGCTGAGGGCTGTTTTCAGGCTGGCGGGTGACTGAAGCTCCCAACCTCTCCTTTTTTTCTTTTTTTCTTTTTATTCTGGGATTTATTTACCTTCTATGGTTGTCACTGGAACTGAGAGCCGGCTTTAGCTCTGAGAATCGGCTCCAGCTCTGAGACCTCAGCTGCTGAAAGCAGGTATCTGGGTTTGTTTGGCTTCTATAATTGAAACACTGTTGCAGCTCCAGCTCTGAGGCCCGGCTGGCTGAAAGCAGGTTTCTGGGGTTTGTTTAGCTTCTATAATTGCAACATTGTTTCTTAGAGTGCAGCTCAGAGCCTGGCAGCGGCAGGCGGGGAACCTTGGCTTCCTCCATCACTGGAGCAAGCAAGCCTCCTGTTTGCTTCAGCTGCCTGGCTGCCAGCCGCCATCTTGGTTGGCAGTTAATTTGCATATCGCCCTGATTAGCCAATGGGAAGCTTGTCAGAGGTACGGTTAATTACCATGTTTGTCTATTATTAGATAGGATATATATCATCTAATAAGCCAGCTTAGAAAAGTCCCATTCTTCAGGTGAGAAAGAAAATTTCTCTTTCACATGGGAAAGTTTTTCTCTTTGACCACTCTCTAAGAGACACACAGGCTTGGCTCATAATGGTTTGCAATAAATATATGTTGAAGGAACGAAGAAAAGAAGGAGGGAGCAGTGGGGGGATACAGCAAATAGAGCACCTTCCTAAGGTAGTCAGATTAATCCTTTTGTTCAACAGTTTTTGTTCGTTTGTTTTTCAGCCATAGCATTTTTATTTGTTCTCTGGTTTGGTTCTTAATTGTTAATTGTCTATTAGTCTTAACTTTTTGTTACCAGTGAGATGACAAGACCTCAGTTCTTGTCTTCTTGAAAGATTTCAATCAAGAGACAAAGTGTAGCAAACTAAGTAAGAATTTATTGGACATAGCAAAAATATACTTAGGACAGTGAAACAAGGAAGGGCATGGGAAAAGTAACAGGAGAGCCTAGGCTGGGCTGCTGTGGCTCACTGAGAGTCAGAGAAAAGGGGGCCTTGGAGACAGGTTCAGGGGGTGAGCCCAGGACGAGTTGCTGCTGCCCACTGTTCCCCTAGTTGCAAGTCTCCTCAGGTCCCTTAGAGGGAAGAAGAGGAAAGGGAGAGGCTCTAGGGTGCTCCCCTGGGGAAGAGCACGAACTGAGTCCTCCATCCTGAGCTTATTTATCTCTCCTGCAGGTGGAACATCTTAAGGGTCTCAGGGGAGGGTCTCAATAGAATATTCATCAGCTTTCCCGTGTGCTCTTTCAGGGTTTCGGTCTCCACTGATTGGTCAGCACCAGAACAGGGGTGAGTCAATGCAGCTGGTCCTGAGGCAGCCCCTCACTTGTCTGGTTTTGTCACTTTTCTGGGCCTGGAGCTAAAATACAACCGAGGCCTAGATGTTATCTTTAGGGAGGAAAAGGTCAGGGGGTTCTAAACCACATGACCAGCAGTATGCTAGGGGAGGAAAGGTTACCCTGGGGGCTGGAGAGTTCTTGTTTTTCCTCTTGCTAGGAATCTGGAGCTTTTTTCCCTGGTGAGTTTCTGTACCTGGCTCATTGTCCTTGCTCTGCTCATGTCTGTCTAATTGCCTATAACATTTTCATTGTTTATTATTCATAACATGTAAATTGACATGTAATTCATATACCATAAACCTCATCATTTTAAGTGTATAATTCAGTGTCTTTTAGAGTATTACAAGATTGTGCACACTTCACCACTAATTCCTGAAATGTAAGTATAAAACACAATAGATTTTGATGGCTTAGTATAAAAGTAAGAATGTATAATGTGTCAGTAATAATTTTTAAATAGCCATTACAGGTTGTAATCATAGTATTTTGGATATACTGGATTAAAACGAATATATTAAATCAATTTCACATGTGTGTTTTTTTTAATGTGGCTACCAGAACATTTTACAGATGTGGATCACAATTATATTTCTATTGGACAATTATTGTCTATACTATGCAATTAAATAAATGGGTAAAGATTGTTTTAATATTTTATATGTACACTAGAGGCCCGGTACATGAAAATTCATGCACTCGAGGGGGTCTCTCAGCCCAGCCTGCATGCTCTCACAATCCGGGACCTCTCGGGTAGGGTCCAGTCCCATCGCAGCATGGCTCTGGTTCCCCGGAGCCTGCAGGCCGGGGGAAGGGACCAAGAGGCCAGTCTGATGGCAGCATGGCTCTGTTCCCACAGCTCTCTCTCGCCGCCGCGCCGTGGGCGCCCAGGACCCAGACTGATTCCCGCCGTGCTGACCAGAACCCTAACCTGGTGTTCGGTTGTCCATTTGGTCCTTAAGGTTGTGACGGACCCTGGCTTATTATATATTAGGATTAGGATTACCAAAAGTTCTTTTTGACAAAGATCACGCTGTAAGCTACTTTGTATCCTCTAGGACTAGCACATGCTTGATAGTTAATGAATACTTCTCAACTGTTGGATAAACTTTATTTCTTTGCTTTTTAGATTAAAATTCCACATTGTTTAGCTATCTGGTGAAAATATTCCTAAAATATTGAGAAAAGATGGCAAACATATGCATGGAAACTGAAAGTAGGAATTAGGTATGAAAATATTAATTGGCAAAATCTATAAAATTTCTTTTATAAAAAACAACTTTCCTGAATTGTAATTCCTTATAGATTAACATGAAGTTTATGTTATGTTTAGTGTAGCATAGGTATAAACAAAGTATTTTTAAAGAGTGAATCCAGTTCTATATTAACAGAGACTTCTACTTGTTTAGGTAATCTATTTATTTTTTTTGGCTTGCTGGCAGAATACTGTGAAACACTAATTACTTAGTCATAACAGAAGTGTCACACTACAGATTAATTATTCATTTCATTGGATGAATGAAGAATTGTGATCATGGACATTGGCCAAAATAGCCAGGTCCTGCTTGGAGAATTGCTAAATACAATCTTTTAAAAAAATTATCAATTTTGTATTATGTAGATTTTTAAAGATATAAAGTATAACTTCTCAGATTTCTTTTAGTGAGAAAAAAATAGGCCTCAAAGGATCCTGGAGTCACCTTAAGCGTCATGTGACATGAGAAACCTAGACGCATCAGACCTAGGCTGAAGAGGAATCTTTTGGCCCTAGGGAACAGAGGTTCATTCAGAGTCAGCCCAGGCGGATAGGTGTTCACTGTGAAGGGGTCGGTAGAACACAGTTTGGGAAGTGGATGGATCCAGTGACCCTCCAGGGACTGGATACTCATAGGTCCCTGGGGAGCAGGTATTTGTTGATCTTATTCCATCACTGGGTCTCAGCTTCTCTTAGAGTCCGTGTCTACCACTCCCGCCCCACCTGCCCCTACTTCATCCTCAGGTTTCTGCTCACTCAAATATTTTGCTTTCTGGAGGCCCATTTTCACTCCCCCTGTCTCAAGCCCTCTTTCAGCTCCAGCCTTCCTATCAGATGGCTCACTGTCAGTATTCTCCCCTTTCAATTTCAAAGGGAGAATCTGAATGGCTTACAGAATTACCGGAGTCACTATTCGGGAGAACTGTTTGTTCCAGTTGACCTCCGAAGATGAGGGCCAGTTTACGGACTGTGTTCTTGGGCCACGTGATCACTCCTTGGAGAAGGGGGTGCTTTCTGGGTGGTTGTTTGTGCAACCTCTGCCCTAGGAATGGTTTGGGTCACCTCAGCAGAGCCTCGGTTTCCTTTCCAAAGGGACTCCAGCAAGCATCACACACACACACACACACACACACACACACACACACACGAAAACAACAGTGACTGAAATGTATGAATAAGTGGGTTGCATTAAGCAGTTAAATGTAGGAAGTAATGAATGAAGAAGGGAAGACACATCTATCGACCCAGAATCCATGTAAAATTTCTTTGCAGAACAAATTGGTTTTCAAGATGAGTTTTGTTTGCACATCACACCATTCTGCTGTCCTGCTGATTTCTGGAGACCCCTGCTCCTGGCCGGGAGAACCAAAGTCCCGTTTCTCCTGGGAGACCTCAGCATTCGGCACGTTGGGGCGCTTTATTTCTTCTGCTAGAAGCCGGACCTTGGCAGGAGATCAGGCGTCAGATGCAGGGGGCTGGGGACTACTGTCTCCAGGTAGCGCGAAGGAAAGGTGGCGGCAATCGAAAAGGTGGAGGTCTGGGTTCCTTTCCCACTTGCCTGGACTCTGTCCCCTTATCGGGCGTCTCCACTCCCCGAGTTTCTTCCTCATAGGCTTGTCCCTGGGAGTGTGGGCGGCCCACTTCCTGAGCGCAGAAACTCTTACCACCCCCTTCCCTCCTCTTCCTCCTCCCCTCCCCGCACACAGGCCCTTCTCGGTGCCTCATCACTTCCTACCTCAGCCTCTTCCTCCTCCGAGCGGTTAATCCGACAACCCGCCCCCGCGGACTGCACCGGGTTTTCTACGGACCAGCCAGGGAGGCGGAGAGGTGAGCGAGTCCCCTGGGGAGAGGTGGCCAGGTATCCGGGGCGGACCGGGCATCCGGCGGAGGCCCAGCAGCGGGGGAATCGTGGGCTGCGGGTGGAGAGCCAGGACCCGGGGGCGGCTGAGGCGCGTGGATGTTACTCCTGGAATTGGGCTGAGTTGGAGCTGGGGGCGGGATGGACGCGCCCCACGCCCCCACCTCTCCGCAGACTTCCGCCTTCGGCTCCGAGGTGCTCAGCCGGCCGGGGGCGCACGGGGAGCCCGGCTGCGGTGCGGCGTGTCGGGCGCCCGATCTGCAGAGCAGGGAGCGGGAGGGAGGGGGTGCGGGGCGAGACGCCCAGGAGCAATTTGATGGCCTCCTGGCAGCGGGTTCTGCGAGCGGGCGGTGGTGCGGCTCTGTGCTCTCCTGCTTGTACGTGGGGTGGGGGTAGTGCGGGACACTAGGGGTTTGTGGAGCGGAGCAGGTCCGTTTTCCTTGCCGGGTCTGGGCGCGCGGTCGTGGGCGCGCTGGGGCGCTCGGGGCTCCGGGAGCGCGGAGACAAAGGCTTCCGGGACGCGGCCCTTCCCGGGGAGGCCGCCCCCGAGCCCGCGGTGCTGGCCCGGAGCAGGGGGTCAGATCCCGCGTTCCCCAGCTCTGAACCAGTGCGGTGGTGAGCGTGTGATGGCCTCTGGGGACAGGGGCTGGGGACACCTTCGGGGCCAGCCCCCAAACTTGCAGCCGAGATGACCAAATAAGGAGTGTGCGCGCCCGGGAGCAGGCGGGAAGGAACCCAGCCACCCTCTGACCCGCACCAGCTGCTAGTCTGCGATTGTCTGGGAAGGCTGGAAAAGTGGTCCGCCCTAGCACATGGAGTTGGCTCCTGATTCCCAGGAGGCTGCAGTCCTCCAACATTAAAAAATGTCCATGTGTTGCCTCCAAACTTAAAAAAAAAAAGATTTATAAAGGGTCCCTACATAGATGTGTATTAATGATAGAGCATTTTATCATATGCTGAATCCTCTGACATTCCGCTTTCTTTGTGATTCCCACGCATGCTGCCCAATTACATTCAGTCACAATTAGAGGGCCGCCCAGCATCTGCCACCGCCTTGCCTTAATCACTCGCCCCCACCCCCCCTCCCCTCCTCCTTTTCTCTCCCTTCTCCCTCCTATTGGCCCATTGAGGAGCTCTTTCTTCCCTCTGGACTTGCCCGCTTCTGGCCTCTCATTGTTTTTGATCTTGCTGCTTACTCCAGTCCCAAGCCAGATAAAATGCCATGGGCCTTCCAAGGATTGTGTAACAATGGATATTTCTACCCCATTGTCCCCGCTAAATAATAAAATAAATAAATCATGCCAAACTGTGTATGCTAGCAATAGTTCCTATGCCTGCTATTTTCCTACTTGTGGGGGGGGAGGGGGTCTGGGCAGGGAGCCCTTCTTGCTCTCCCTTAGTAAATACTCGTTTTGTAATATTTCATACAAATGCAACTCTATTGCATTTACTGCACTTTGCATAATAACTAGCAAAGAAAAAGAGGAACAAAAGGAGGGGGAGATGGAAGAGGATGAGGATGTGGTAGCAACAGCATTTAATTGTGCCAGCGTCCCCTCACTCCCCCCCCCCCCCCCACACACACACTCCCAGGGACAACAGCCAGTTTCATCATTCATAAAATGGGGATAAATAATAAATACTCAGCAAGGCTCTTAGGATTACATGAATTAACAGATAAGGAGCCTCATATGTAATTAATTATAAAGAAATGCTGGTTGCCTTCCCTTCTTAAAATTGGATGAGCATACATCTGTTTAACAGGGTGCAGGTATTCACACTATACATAATAAAGGGATTTCCATTTTGAGTCTCATTATCAAAGGAGAGCTTTGTCTGAAGTGTGTGGCTAGTAGGTGGAAGGAGTGGAGAATGGTGTTAGAGAAATTTTCAGAATGGGAGGAAATCATAGAATCTGAGAATTAGGACCATAATCCGCTTGGGCATTTCACTCTCCCTTCTAACCAATGTGGGCTAATTTGCTCAACAACCCTCACAGATCCACAGGACTTCTGCATTAATGCTTTTGAGAACAGGGTGTCGTCACCTTTATTCATTGTTAGGCAATTTTGACTGTTAGAGAAATTTTTCTTATATGGCTCCCAAATCTGCCTTTCTATTACATCTATCCATCTCATCCGATAGAGCAACATAAAACTCTTCACATAGGTACATAAAGGGAGCTTTAATTAAAATAAAAATAGTGGTAGGTCTTCTCCAGGCTAACTTTTTGGGTCAAGAGTCTTTAGAATGCAAGTGACAGAAACTCATTCAAAAACACAAAACCAGGAAAGTTGATTGGTTTATGTGACTGGAAAGTCCAGGGCCCTGTATTGGCTCAATCATTGTTATGTGGTTGGACTTTTCTTTGTTCCAGCTTTATTCCTGTAAGATTCCTCCCAATGGTAGCTGTTTACATCAGGGGCTGTAAACTTACATCTTAGAACCCAGTGGGACAGTACCTCATTGTTCGGGATGAAATCATTTACCTATGCCCCCAATCAGTTATTCTGGCTCCGAACCATTACTGGAGTTTAGGGCAAGGCTCTATCCAAGGTACATGAGTTTAGAGGTAGGAAGACTTGATCCAAACAAAAATTAGACTAATGGTGCCAACATGGGGAATGGGTGCTGGGTAGGTAAAAACAGCAACTGTCCCCCATGCTGACATTTACAGGGATGTGTTTTTTCTACCATAATTCTCATGGTATGCCTTTCAGTGATGTCCTTTGGCTGTATTTTAGCTTATGAGTAGCTCTCTTAAACTATATCTTGAATTGAGTATATAATGTTATAGATAAAATTCACCAACACAAAGTTCCTATAATTTTTATAGTTTTATGTGCATTTATTGCAATACAGGCTTCTTAAATTGTAATATTCTTACATGTAATGTAGCAGACGGCAGTTGCGCTTTTAATTATTAGCTGATGGAAAATCTGAGGTCCCAATCAGTATAGTCTAAACCTAGAAGTCATTCTTGTTTTTAAAAGCTACCAGGAATTAGTTACAATCTGTCTGGATAATGTTTTTTTTTTTTTTTTTCCAAATTGTCACCCCAAAGTAAACCATTCACACAACCACACCTTTTTAGTCTCTTATCTGATTTGGAGAATTTAAGATTGGAAAACAGACTGATGATTGATGCATACTTTCTGACCCTCCTGTTGTCCTTTTCACTGTAGATTACTGCCTTCTTATGGAAACTCTTCTTCTTTTACTTCTTTGACCCAACTCGGTCAGGGCTCTCTCCTCCACCTCAATCTGCTTTCCCCTCTTCTTGCTGGTATTTCTCTCCTCTCACTCTAGCTGTTTGCCAGGCCCCTTTACTTTCCCTTTTCTGTCTCTGTGCTCTTCCTCTGAGAGCTCCTCTCTGTTCTCCACTTAAATCAGCAGCTTTCTGGTGACAATCCCATAGTTGTAGTTCCATCCTCTCTCAAGCCTTTGCGATTTCAGTCCATAGAAACAATATTCATTGAACCTGTGCTCTTGGTGCCAGACAACCCAGCAGACAGCATTACAATCAGATCCCTGACTAGAGGAGCTTTACCTTGCGGTGAAAGCTAAGAAATCCGTTATTCCAATCAAATGAAATGATGAGGGTGGACAATGCTTTGGGACACTCCATGGGGGAACTCTCCTACTGCAGGCTTCATGGAAGGCTTCGGAGGAAGTTATATCTAAGCTGGGACTGAATGTGTGGGAGTTAGCCCAAGAAAGAGGAATAGTCATAGTCTGGGTTGAAGGAACAGTATATGGGAAGGTTGGATGTGAGAGATTGAGGGACATTTGAAGGACAAAAAGAAGCCCCAGGTAGCTGTAGCTAGAGTTCAGGTGGAATGAGTAGAGGAAGCTGGAATGGTGGGCAGAACCCAGCCTGTGGAGGACCTAGTAGGCCAAAATAAGTTTAATAGCTTCAGACCGTTATCTGAAGATGAATAGTCTTCACCACTACTTTATTGTCGTCAGGTACACTGTGCACTGTCCAGGTAAGGACATGGCCCTGTGTGTGACCTAGGAGTCATTGTTGCACTGACCTGACATTATTAAAATTGCCTTGTATCAATCTTCCTTCCCCACTAGACTGCAGGCTCCCAGAGGGGAGGCAGTGTGTACGTTTATGTTGGTATCTCCAGCTCCTAACTTAGGGCCTGCCTTTTTCCCTTTGCTTCTATGCTTTTGTACATGCTCTTTCCCATGCATTGAACACTCTTTCCTAACTATCTACCTGGCCTACACCTCCCCAGTGACCTCCATGAAGCCTGTGGCTTCCTTCTTTGTGCTCCCATAATGCCTTGGACCCATCAGTCAAGGAGTACAGTCACACTGCTATGCATTCCAGGCCGTTCTTCCTTTCTGGAGGGTTGGTTGCCCTGAGGGCAGGTCCTTGTGTCACTCACTTTTGTATTATTTTTAAAATCTTTATTGTCGAAAGTATTACATATATACTCCTTTTCCCCCATTGACCTCCCCCGCCCAGGCCTTCACCACCCTATTGTCTGTGTCCAATGAACTCACCTTTGTATTTTTGATGGCCTGCAGCCGCACCATGAAGAGGATGGACTTAGAATTAAGAGTGGGTGCAAGGAAAATGGCTGCATTCTTCCCAATAGAATGTGTAGACTAAGAGTGGGATCAGCCCAGAGGGAAGTTACGCAGATGGAAGGAAAATGGAAGTACTCTAGTGCCATGCACATCACACAAGTAATTTTAGGAAGAGGAGCATGGTAAATTAATTCTGACAATTGCTACATAAAAGAAAGGACCCTTGGATTTGGCAAGAAGTGCTTAATGGAATGTAGAAATGGCAATAATACAGACTTTTTGTTTTCTCCCTCAGGCAGCAATGAATGTGGAACACGAGGTTAACCTCTTAGTGGAGGAAATTCACCGTTTGGGTTCAAAGAGTAAGTATTATAACACAGATACAGTATTTCTATTGAGTTTGCTTCAGAGCAGGTAGGACCAGCACTTTTGGTAGAAACCTAGGAAGGAGTCACCAGGCCTCAGGACACAACTATGACAGCCCTTCCCTCAGTCACAGATGACAAGTGCCCTCAGCCATGAATTAATATGTGGAGACACAAAGCTAGTGGGGTATTGGGGTCCTGATGCAAAGAATGGTTAAGATATTTCATTATCCTTTGAATGGAATGAAAATTGCTGTGCCTCTTTAATCTGGCTGCATTGAAATCTGGTAATTGAATCATATTCAAATTTTTATTTGTCACACGACTAAAATTTATTTTCTGCTTTATCCTGCCAGCATTTTTTAAACTTCCAAGTGTCTAGGGACTAAAATTGAAATTATATTAAATTTTATATTATATTTTCTCCAAATTCTTGAGTTTTATATAATCAGGTATTTATGTACATTAGTTATAACCAACCTTTAGGCAATTTTTTTTTAAAGTCAGCTTTTTCTTCAGCAGCATCTAAGAAGCTACCATGAAATTAGTGATATGTAAAATTGGTAGTATTAGTGTCCCTTTCCCAAAGCGAAATGAAAGTAACTATTGTACTTGTACCTTTGGGTATTTGTACATCTCAGGTAAGACATGGAAGATTTGGGGAATGTTTTGAAAATGTAAGAGCACCAGACATATTCAGCAATAACTAGGATAATGGAACTCAAAGTTATAAAATTATATCATATTAGTGAAAAACGGTTTTAAATTACCTCATAAGAGTTGTTTTATCATTATAGCTTAATTCTTCTTACGGCTCTATCTGCTTATGAATTACAAATCATTTGAAATAACAAGACATACTTTGAAAATTCTATTAAGCCATTCATATCAAACATCCCTGTATTAGTTTTCTATTGTTGCCATAACATTACTACAAACTTAGTGATGTGAAACAATGCTTTTAATATCCTAAGAATAAAGCAGTTTGGGAGTCTATCTTAGTTCATTGGTGCTGCTATTACAAAATACCACAGACCAGCTTATAAAGAGCAGAACTGTATTGCTCATAGTTCTGGAGGCTAGAAGTCCAAGATCAGGGTACCAGCATGGTGGGTTAGGTCCTCTTCCAGGTCACAGATTTCTTTTTTTATCCTCACATGGTGGATGGGGCTTGGATCTCTTTGCAGCCTCTTTTATAAGGCATTAATCTTTATGATTCATGACTTTAAATCCTTACACCCTCATGACTTTAGCATCTTCCAAAGGCACCATCTGCTAGTATCAGACTTTAGCAATTCAGAACTTAAGAGTTTGGAGGGAGGAGGGGAACACAAACATTAAACCATAGCAGTGTGATAAGGGTCTCCCTGGATTAAAATCAAGGTGTTGGCAGGGTGCATTCCTTTCTGAAGGTCCTAGAGAATCTGAATCTGTTTCCTAGTCTTTTTCTAGCTTCTAGAAGCAACCTGCATTCTTGGCTCATGGCCCTGTTTCTCCATCTTCAAAGCTGGCATTCTGATTTCATCTTCTGCCTTTCTCTTCAATTAAAAAAAATCCTCACCCAAAGATATGTATTTTTTATTGATTTTAGAGAGAAGAAGGGGGAGAAAGAGAGAGAGAGGAAAATCATCCCTGTGAGAGAGAAACATTGATAGGTTACCTCCCGTGTGTGCCCTGAATGAACCGAACCGAAAACCTGGGCATGTGCCCTGACTGAGAATCAAACCAGCAACCTTTTGGTGTACGGGATGATGCTCCAACCAACTGAGCCACACCATCCAGGGCTCCCTCTTCCACTTTTAAAGGATACTTGTGATTGATTACATTGGGCTCACCCAGATAGTCCCAGATAATCTCCCCACTTCAGGGTCCTTAATCACATCTACAAAATTTTCTTTACCATGTAAGGTAATACATTCATGGGTTCTGGGGATTAGGACATGGAAGTGTTTGGGGGCCATTGTTCTTTCTGGTCTTCTCTAGTCATTTTATTTCTTCATTAAACCTAGGTCATCATCACTGAAATATACCAAGAAAAAAATAAACTAGGCATATAAAAGTTAGTGTGGGCTCAACAACCGAGTTTAATCATATGGTCAGTTACTATTTGTTGGAAATCTGTGTATGCAAGCACTGTGTTAGGTACAAGTGACATAAAGTGTGTTCCTGTCCCTCAAAGATCTTACTACTAAGGTGAGAAAAATAGATTAAAAACACATGAGCTAATTATCAGGAAAAATGGTATGCTAAGCTGTGAAGTGCCGTCATCCAATTTAGTATGGTCTCAGAGAAAAAGATTCTTGAAAACTGTAGTAGTTGGGGGCACTCAATGAATCCTTGGCTATTAGGTAAGACTCTGGAGTGTAGGACAGGTCAGTTCCGGAGGAAATGCATGAGCTGCATTTGGAATGTTTGTGGAGAACAGGAGGAGACAGCGGAGGTTGTCATTTATTTAGTTCCTCAATCAAACCAATGAATAATCTTTCCTAACCCCATTTTTCTCCCACCCACTTCATCATACCCACTTGGTGGAAGTTTGGTGAGTCTTCTTTTCAACAATGATCCATCTACGTGGGTCCTCCTTTTTTTAAATTTTATTTTTATTTTTAACATATTTTATTGATTTTTTACAGAGAGGAAGGGAGAGTGATAGAGAGTTAGAAACATCGATCAGCTGCCTCCTGCACACTCCCTACTGGGGATGTGCCCGCAACCAAGGTACGTGCCCTTGACCGGAATCGAACCTGGGACCCTTGAGTTCGCAGGCTGACTCTCTATCCACTGAGCCAAACCGGTTAGGGCCTCCTTTTTTTTTTAATTTATTTTTATTGATTTCAGAGAAGAAAGGGGAGGGAGAGAGAGATGAAAACATCAATGATGAGAGAGAATCATGGATCGGCTGCCTCCTGGATGCCCCACACTGGGGATCGAGCCTACAACCCGGGCATGTGCCCTGACCAGGAATCGATCTGTGACCTCTTGGTTCATAGGTCGACACTCAACCACTGAGCCATGCCAGCTGGGCTGGTCCTCCTTTCTACATTCCCAATTTCTCTGGAGCTCTGTGAGGTCATGTTACTCTAGGTCTTAGAGTCTAGGAAATAGAGTAGTACTATTGTTTGGTTGGTTAAAGGTATTAAAGATGTATTTCCAAAGATTCATAGCATTCTTTTTTCTCTTAGATCTTTCTGCGTGTCAGCTGAGTGTTAATTGGTCAGATTCATTGCATTTAAAAGTCTAGCCCTAGCCAGTTTGGCTCACAGGGTCTTGGGTTCAATTCTGGTTAACCTTGGTTGCAGGCTCGATCCCCGGTCCTGGTCAGAGTTTGTATGGGAGGCAAACAATTGATGTGTCTCTCTCATATCAATGTTTCTCTCTCTGTCTGTCTCTCCTCCTCCCTTCCACTCTCTCTAAAAATCAATAGAAAAACATCCTCAGGTGAGGATTAACCAAAAAAATATAATAAAAAAATAGTTTAAAAGTCTAACCTCTATCGCTTCTCAGCCTTTTGGGTAAGATGGAGTGTAAAAGTCTAGCCTCTATATCCCTAGCACAGTGTTACTGTTCTGCAAGGGTAAACTGAGCCCACACTTCAAAATTAGCAGCTTTACAAACTAGAAGACAACGAAGTAATTGTCATAACTTCTATAAGGATGAAAATATTTTGAAGATTGCAGTTTCACTAGGCCTTCTTTACTTACCTGTTTCTGGTAATGGATGACTTATGAATTGGAAAGTATCTATGGAGATGTGTTATCTACTGACATGCTATGGTAAATTATTTAAGTTGTGGAATAATTTGATGGATCTAAATTATGATATAGATTGATCATATTTAGACTAATCTCAATATGATATATTAGCTGAAGCTGGAAATTGATTTAGTTTTATCTGTTTCTTTAAAAATAAAATTCTGCTCTCATTTTCCATCCAGTAGAAAAAAATTAAGTGGATAAAGATTATCTGGAGATTTAAATTCTTTCATTCAACAAATATTTCTTGAGTGCTGCTTTTGTGCTTAAGTGCTGGAGATGTGAAAATAAACAAAATTCCATCTCAGCCCTTGTGGGTCTCTTAGGCAGCAGGAAGAAAGACAGGCAAACTGAAAGCATGTATTGGGAAGCCTAGCCTGTTCATCTCTCCCCACCCCAACTCATGAAAACCACTGATCATTTTACTTAGTTTTGTTTTTTTTTCATAGTTTTTCCTTTTCCAGAATGTTCTGTAGTTGGAATCATTCAGCATGTAGCCTTTTCACATTACCTTCTTTCACTTTGTAATATGATTTAAGGTTCCTCCATGTCTTTTTATGGCTTAGTAACTCATATTTTCTTTTAGTATATACCTTAATTAAAAAATATATATATTGATTTCAGAGAGGAAGGGAGAGGGAGAGAGAGATAGAAACATCAATGATGAGAGAGACTCATTGATTGGCTGCCTCCTGCATGCCCCCTAGGGGGGATTGAGCCGGCAACCCAGGCATGTGTCCTTGACCTGAATCAAATCCACGACTCTTTAGTCCACAGGCCAACACTTCATCCACTGAGCCAAACCAGCCAGGGCTATACCTTAATTTTTAACATCTGTATTAAGAACTGGTCGCCAATCTAGATAATCTAGGGATCTCAGTAAATACAGATTTTTTTCATTTTTAAGGTCATCACTCTCTCCCTGGGGGTTCTGAGTACATATATGACACATTGAGAGAAGCATTGCTCCTGACTCTTTGTTATTTTTATTGATTCAACAACTAATACAATTAAAAACATCAAAATTTAGAAAGAGAAATTGGTCCATAGTAGTAGCACTAACACATTCACCTTTTGCAAATGTTGCTTGGTTTTCTTCCCAGTCTTTTTCCAGAGGATACTAAGGCTAAGAGGTGTGCAACATGTTTTATTTATTTCATCACTTTTTGGACCTGGCAAGAGATTACACTGAATTTATGACTGTTCCGTGTTAAATTGTAATTTTGGTTAACCTATGGTTAGATGTGTATTAAAGATTATATAATTCTTCCATACATGGGGACAAGAAACAGACTTTGCATCGACTAACATTGTATTTTTTCAAATTAGATGCTGATGGGAAGTTAAGTGTGAAATTTGGGGTCCTCTTCCGAGATGACAAATGTGCCAACCTCTTTGAAGCATTGGTAGGAACACTCAAAGCTGCAAAACGAAGGAAGATTGTTACATACCCAGGAGAGCTACTTTTGCAAGGTGTTCATGATGATGTTGACATTATATTGCTGCAAGATTAATGTGGTTTGCATATCATTGTTATTTTCTGGTAAACTGGAATATTTTCAAGTCAGAGGAAAAACATGAGCATAGTTAATGTATTTTTATAGAACTTTGTAAACAAAAGGAGACTCATTTTAGAAGTCCATCCTTTTCATATCTTGAAAGAAAATTTATGTATTACACTGTAAAATAAACAAAACTGATTATTTTTCTCAGGAATCTGGTTGAAAAATGTAGGCATTGAGGTTTTTGTGGTGGGCGTGTGAGAGTTTCATAAATCATTCTTAGACAATTTCCATAGATAATTGATATTCTGTGAAAGCAAGAAGCAAACTAAAGACCAGCTCCCACAAGGAATATTTTAATGTTTATGTAATAAAAACATGTTACTATCTTAAAAGCGCCTTATTGTTTTATTTTGTCATTGAAGATTTATGTGCCTCTCAGAATAGAGTTTTTGTATCAAGAGTAGGTAACTTACTCTTGCAGTGAAAGTTATCTTACTTTGAAGAAAAATTCTCTTAAAACTACAGAATAGTTTAAAAATTAAAAAGTAGGCCGTAGCCTGTTTGGCTCAGTGGATAGAGCGTTGGCTGCGGACTGAAAGGTCCCAGGTTCGATTCCGGTCAAGGGCATGTACCTTGATTGCAGGCACATCCCCAGTGGGAGGTGTGCAGGAGGCAGCTGATTGATGTTTCTCTCTCATCGATGTTTCTGGCTCTCTATCCCTCTCCCTTCCTCTCTGTAAAAAATCAATAAAATATATTAAAAAAAATTAAAAAGTAGGGGTGGTTCATGTTATGGTGGGCCCTATGAAAAACATACTGATTTTGATGCCTGTTGTATGCTTATCATTGAGTTAGGGGACACGCCAAAACATGGAACCTAAAAACTTCACTTTCTAATTGGATTAGTTAGACCCACCTGACACAATACAGGATTGTCCATAATTGCATGTTGCAGCCTGTAGTACAGGATTGAAAGTGATATAGAATCTCAAGGAGGGTGAAATCAGAGAAAGCATGACAGTTGGCAAAGGAATCATGGAGGAGGCAGAATTCATATGATCAGAGTTGATTATCCAGAGGGGGAAAATGAGACTGTGGGAGGGTAATGACTAAAGGTAAGACAGAGAGACACAAATTAGCAAGGCATGATCTTGTGGAAGGTCAGAGAACATCAGGTTGAGGGGAATATGAGGGAGAGGGGTGATTCAGATTGGGTAATTGAGGTGGAACCTGGGAATCAGGGAGAAGAGTCTGAACAGAAATTGGAGCAGGGAAGTTCCACAATGACAGTGATGTGCAGTGAAGGTCACTCTGTCACTGGTAACTAAGGTGGATTGTAGAGAGTAAAGATGCAGTCAGACAAGCCAGCTAAAACATTGCCCAAGAATATCATGGGGGTGGTGATAATGCAGATATTTCCCTTTAGATTCGAGAGCTCTTTGTAATGGCTTCATATATGGGTAGTAGTTTCTCTTATTTGGATCCTGGCCTTAAAAATTCAGAATCATCAATTTCATTTCTTTTTGAGCCAGATTCACAGTGCAACTAATCCTTTTGGCCATAAACTGCATTCCAGTTAATCATCTCAGTAATGAGTGCCATTGGCTATAGGTGGGTGGGAGTTAAAATTGTAAATAGTGTACACAAACATTATCATTCATGAAATGAAAATTTATAGCATCTACTTCGGGCAAGTCACTGTGCTAGGCAATATGGATTATTAAAGCAAAGCAAAATAAGAATACAATTTGATTCCAATTTTCAAAGAAAAACAAACCATTTACGCAATATGTATTACATATAGAAGCTTTGTGTAAATGATATAGGGATACAGATGCACAAATCATGAATTATTCCAGGGGGGAGCTGAGATGAAGTGAAGTCTGTCTTAAAGCAGCACAATGATTGGGAAGGACTCTGCTGATGGTCGTTACTGCCTACAAAGGGAGAGAAAGGCAAATAAGGAAGGGAGGAAAGAGGAGTATTGAGAGCTGTGGTTGGGAAAGTTGGTTGAGGCATTATATTGTACTCCTGAGATAGAAAAAATAATTTTAAGTGTCTTAATAATGATGCATTATAAAGAACTGTGAAAAATGTGAAATAATTTGATAAGTACCACTATTTATGACATAACTTTAATTGTAGGTTTCCACAACAGTGCTATTTTGTATACTGATATTATGTAAGACAATCTATAAGTATAGCTCATCAACTTATAGTGAATGACTGCTAATTGAAAAATTGAAGTTACCAATTTTGCACTCAAGTTTCCTTAAGTTCCCATCACAGAAAATCCAAGCACCCTTTTGTGCCCTGGAGGCACATTTAAAAATAAGTTATGGAAAAGTTGACTTGAGGAATTTGTCTTAACTGAACACTAACATCTCAGATTTTTCTGGTGTCTAAGCTGTTTCCTATGGTTCCAGACAATAAGGAAAAAAAGGCCTATGGACTGATAGACAAAATACAAACATATGTGATGGCCAAGGGACAAGCCTTTCCTCTGTGGCATGTGGTATTGGCCTCATTCATTTATAGCCTCGTATATCTAGGAAAAGTCAAGAGAAAGGCATGTGCTGTTAAGTTATTTACGATCAAATAATCTTGTAGTTTCCTCTTCCTTAGCAAAAGATATAAATAACTCTTCAAAGAAAACTCACTCCTCAAAAGCTTTTTATGATGAGAAATCAGAAATGATCATATTTTTCTGGAAGAGGAGTCTATATGAAGACCCATATCTTGTAGTTTTTCTTTAGCTGCCTCAACAAAAGGTCTCATTAAAAAAAATTTTTTTTCTGTAGTTCTCCTTCTAGTGAAGACACTTTGGGTTGGAAGGAATGGAGACTCACTTAGCTAGGTAACAATTAGATCTATATGCGCCAGTTAGGAAGGTAAGGTAACTAGCTCACTGTAATTCAAGTTGGGGAAATGTGCCCTGGTGGAGTTGCAGGAGATGTGGGACAACTAACCAGAGAGCGTCAGGATAGCTTTGGTGATGCAAAAATTTCTCAACATCTACGTGCTGGGGAGTAGAACTGGTGGGGCCCAAGCATTTCCCTGAGAAAGCATCTCCTGGGCGGATTCCCCCAGGCTCTTTACTACGATGCACAGCCCTGGGAAGGAAGCATCCCTCAGGGCATAGAGCTTCCCTGTTAATAACACCTCTCTACTATTTTCATGGATCCAATTCTACTGACTGGCTTCTCCTTTTGCTTCTGATAAGATTCCTCATCTTTTAAATTCATAGCTTCTACTTAAGCTTTAGTTTGCCCCCTTATTACTTTATTAGTGTCCCTTGCTTCTAGCTGTCTCATATGCTGTATGTCTGAATTAAAATGCTTAACATAAAGAGCCTGAGTAGCTCGGTTTGTGCGTAGTTGACAGAACTTTCTGTGCCAGGCCACTCCATTGGTCATTGGCCAGGTTAAGGATTGACTGGGTCAGCTGCCGTCCCCTCATCCAATCAGTTACGGCTGAAAACAGGGGAGGGCAAGGCATGCAGCCTACAGCCACTGCACAGGGCCTGTGAGCTAGCTGCCTTAGACGTGCCTATGGGCCTGGCAGGCAGTATGATTGCAATCTAACAAGACTTTCCTGAGAGATCTCTGTGATTTACGGTAGACCATAAAGACAGCAACTTCCAGTTTGGAGAATGTGCATTTAAAAATTCCCCTTTTAAGCATAACAAATATTCCCTCCACATGTGTACTTTTAGTATCCATGATTAAGAGAATACATAATACAAAATACATACTAAAAAAATAGAAAATATGAAAAGCTACCATGACTTCAGCAAAGATTTTAAATATTTGCATTTTATTAACCATAAGATCAGTATGTCTACTTTAAAGATAATAGTACATTTATTTATGTATACAAGGCACATCATTTATCCACAGAAAATGCTAGGTGCACATATGGTTTCCTGGATTCCTTGAAATAACTCTGTGGCTCCTTCAGGGTACGAGGTCCACAGGTTAGGCATGGTCTGTGGTACAATAACCACAGATCCTATATCAGGAAAGCCTGCATTTGAGCCTCAGGGCTTACCACTCACTAACTTCATTTCTCAGAGTCTGTGGTAGTTCTGCAGTTCCTCCTCTCCCATCTGGGGAGGCTTGTGACTGCTGTAGCCCATGGAATGCAGTGGAAGTGATGCTAGTGATTTCAGAGGGTAGGTCCTAGAGATCTTTGTCTCTCTATGAATGTTTCATAGTAACTAAAAAAGCTGCTAGGAGGCTCTGGATTGGTGGGCAGTATTTGCCAACTTGAACTAGTGAGCTTTGCTATATGGTAATCAGATGGCAAGCACGTTTTTCACTGTGAAAGTCCCAAACATCAACATTGTGTTTGGTTTTGTGTTGTTTTTTCCTCTGAAGCCATTCATTTTCTCTTGAGAAGAATCCAGCTGTTTCCGGCCTGGGTGTGTCTCCTGGTGCTGGCATTCTGGAAACAGAATGGGGGGAAGAGGCTGGTCCTACTCTTCAGCCAGCTTCCCTGTTTTCAGCTCTTCCCATCACCCTTGCTCTGCACCATATTTGGGTTCTCTGGAGTGAAACTACTTGCTCTCCATTTTCCAGAGACCTTAGTCTCTGTGTAGTGGGGAGGAGGGGTCGTTGTCTGGATTCATTGGAAGGGAGATGGGACCCGGGGAAGTTCCATCAGTTCAGTGTGCATATGATCAACCAACCCCCCTGACTTCAGTCACACATCTCCTTTCTGCCTTTAGGGTCCCCTGGAAGTGCCATGTTCTGAGCCTTTCTAGGGCTCTGCGGGGTGGGAGGGCTTAGTTCCTACTGGTATCCCTATCCATAGGTGTTTAGGTGACAGCTTTCTCAAGTCTATTGTTATTATTCCAATTGCTTTGTAACCTCCAAAGATTATTGATATTGCATATCAGCTATTGTCTCCTCTCACATTCTCATTGTCCTTGTGAAATTTTGACTTCCTTCATTTGTTTGCTACAGTTATGAGCTAAAAGAATATTAAAAAGCTGACCAATTTACCAAATTTAGTTGGGAAAATCTCTTATTTTTTCTTAGACCTAACTGTTTGCTCTACTCTTTTTGCTCTAAGATTCCTGGGAATCTTAAATGCAGGAAATCCAGAGTTCATTTTTAGTTCTGCTTCATCATCACCTGTGTTGGAGGTCACTGCCATGCCAGTTCCCCAATGTATGCTACAATTGTAACCCTCTCAAGACCAACTTTGACTGATTCTTGCTGTCTCTGAATGCTTCAGCTTCCAAGTTATCCAGACAGAGATGAGGATGAGGATCAGGAAAGTAGGTGTGGGTGCCAGGAGAAGCCCAGAAAGATCTCATCCCTGGAGCACGTGGGACTTAAGTCATTAGCTAACACAATCTAGGATCATCATATTTTACTTCACGTGCATATGTTCTGCAGAAACTAAAGAGGAAGTGGGAAAAGAATTAGCATACCACATCAGGAAATAGTATATATTGCAAAATTTAAAAATAGGAGCAGAAAACATAAGATAATTATTTGGGAGCAGAATTTATTGGGACAACTTTATCTAATAGCCATACAGTTCAATAACAGGTATGTATCTCATTAAATAGGTGTCAAATTAATTTTGTGGAATGCACTACTTGATTAAAATAGTAAATAGTCTAAACATATACTCAGTATTTATTGTGTGTTGATGTTGTAATCAACAGAGAAGGAGCTTGCTGACATCTGACTGCAGAGAGAGGCAAAGGTATCAGTGCCAAAAGCCCATAATAAAGGCGAGGTATTTTTGGAGCTGGAGTTAACCACAGAGTTCAGTACTTTACCATTATAGCCAGGAAGCACTCAGCAAATCAAAGAAGTAAATCCTTGAATTAGAGTAGTGGACAAATCTAATAACCTCTAAGCCTTGATTTCTCCCCTTCTGTAGTATGGGGAAATAATAAGAATAATACCTAACTTTTAGGATTATTGTGAGGATTAACTGAAACACAGTAATTGCTCAATCATTATTAGTTGTCACTATTATTTGTCTTGGCAGGGACATTGTTGTTGGGGTTGTAATTATTATCATTATGTGTTTCATGCAGTACTGAAAGTATCCTGAGCATCAGGGGTGACTTATGGCAAGCAGGGGACATGGTCACAGTCAAGGTTTCACTATATCATACTTTCAGGGGAGGAAAGAAGGCTCACTGCAAGTCACAGGATTAAATTCAGAGACAAACTTACAAATGATAGTTTCCTTTTGGTGGATTTTTGTTTGAAGGTTAACTCTCCTCTTCCCATCACGCAACATACCATTGTCCACCCTATGGAGACTTTGTCTTTTTGTTCACTGATGAACTCCACTCCCTAGAACAGTGATGGCACTTAATAGATGCTTAATAAATCAATGTTGAATGAGTGGATGAATGAAAGGGTGGATGGATGAATTAGTTTAGAAGAAGAGTGTGGTTGCTGTTCTGAGCATCAGAAGTATGCTCATGTATCATGGTCACTTACAACTTAAAATAACAAGAAAGAATATGGATTGGCAGTTAAAGTTCTTTGATTTGGCGGTGTGCTATAGTTTTTTTAAAATCTCTTTTGGCAGTTTTTATTACAAAGTGTTTGGATGATAAATGAGTACTTTCTTACAGAAAGGTAACACATGGCTCCTGTATTTTATGAAATAACAAACCCCTCGTTTCATTGCCAGGTTTTTAGAATATGTTTCATAATTAGAGAAATAAAAATGAGCCTTTGCAAGGCTGTGCCAACATTGAAAAGTTTTGGGATGAATCCAGAACAATCTAGTCTTAGGTAGCACATATTTAGGAACTAGAGTCCCACATACACAGGAGCTTGTGATGCAGGAGAAAGGATGGCAGTTGCCTTCTCAGAGAGCTGTGGCCAGAGAAGTGTCCACAATGATAGGTCTGGCTGATGAGGCTGTTGTTGAGTAGGACATTCCAAGGTCATTAACCGTTTGAGTCCCAAGCTTGGTATTTCTCGACATAAAATAAAACAAGCGCTATCACGCTGTTTGGGTCTTTTCGTACTCATTTAGAGAAAGCGCGGTTGCGCTGTTTGGGATTCTTCGACAGTGTTTTTTCAATACCCACTGGGACTCAAACGAATCGTATGTTTTCTCGACATAAAATCTCAGCAGCGCGATCGCGCTGCTTGGGACTCAAACGGTTAAAGAACAAGAGTAGGGGATGCTGGAGTTGGATAAAGGTTTAGAGAACTTTTATTTTATGATAATCAGTTTGGAAATTTGGGGAGGCTTCAAACTGGGTTGAGAGAGAGGAAATGACAAAGATAAGACTAGACTATAGAATTAAGAAAAGGGAGAGTACTTAGTGAGTCTGGGGCAAAGATACCAGTGGAGGAGGTACAGGGCAGCAAATGGCCGAAAGCAGTGGTTCTCAACCTTCTGGCCCTTTAAATACAGTTCCTCATGTTGTGACCCAACCATAAAATTATTTTCGTTGCTACTTCATAACTGTAATGTTGCTACTGTTATGAAGGGGTCGCGACCCACAGGTTGAGAACCACTGGCCTAAAGGAAAGGTTGTTTGCATATTTTTCCTTAGTACCATGGTTTGCAAAATGGGGTTCATTGTAAGGTCTTCATGAAGAGTCCACAACTGATCTAAACATGCTAGGTACTTCTTGGGTGCTTAGGGGAAAGTTATTTTCATTTTACATAGGGCTAAGAGATGCTAACTAATAACCTACAAAGGAAGCTAAGGGTTGATAAACCTAGTTGTTTGTAAGCTGAAATTAATGTAACTATCAGAGTTGACAAAGCATCTGATTCAGTAGCCTATTGAAAAAGCTGGTTGGACTAGCATTGCAATATTATAGAGCTCTTATTGCACACATACGTCTTGACGGTTAGAATTCCCACACTTTTTTTGAATGAGTGTTTTGTTTATGGTGTGTCATCAGTGTTTTATTAACTTGATCCTGATTTCCAATTGCTACCATTCTGGTTACCTAATGACTAACTGTGGATTTACTTTCATTCTTTTAAATTTGCTGGTTGTTCAATTAGAACATTGCAAGTGATGACACATGTTTGAGGCAATGGTATTTTGGGCCTATAATTTCCCCTAAAACTAGACTTTGAGATAAGAATAACTCATACTATTCTATTGCTAGAGTAGATGTAAATATAAAACCCACAATAAGTGCTTATGGAGCAATAGTTTATTTTTATTACTCAATTTTTTCTCCTACAGGAAAATGAAACTTTTTGGTGGTGCGCGGGTCATTTTCCTTACTTAAATGTGCTGTGGTCCAAAAAGTTTGAGATACAATGTTCAAACAAATAGTTTGATAAAACTTTTAACAATGGACAGCTATTTTTTATATGTTGGTGACATTAAAAAAATGTCCTGAAAAGCTGAAATTCCCATGAAAGAACCTTCACTTGTATTATCAAGTTCTTAGAAGTCTAGGTGTTACGATTTAGCAATACTTGATTGCAAAACATGTTGATAGACCAGTGTCAGGCAGAAGGGAAGAGGAGCAAGCCAGGAGCTGGTCAGCCCAGGAGCAAGGGAGAAAATACATCTGTAGCAATGGGTTTCTAAGAAGTGGTCATGGTATCTGGGTATGAGGGAAACTCCACATTGACCCGATGATGTTGAAGGCATCAATCCCTATAATTCAGAGATGTTGACATTGGTGGCTACTTGAATGCAGAATTCTAGTCCAGAATCTTAGATCTTCAACTAGGCAAAAACATAGATGCTTCTGGATTATTTGCATCTCAGGCCTAACTACTCCCTGTTGTGTTAGAGTGATTACAAGACTCAACTCAACCCAAATCTCAATGGGACAACACGAGAAGGGAGGGACAGGAAGGCTGAGAATAAAGGTCTGGGCCCAGGATGATTTTCTGAATGGGTTCAGGTATTTTCAGTGGCTTTGTATACAGTAACTCCTGTAATGAAAGAAGGGAAAGAAAAGGCAAGAATAGATTAAGGTTCCCCATAGCAAGTTATAGCCTCTCTTTTAGAATCTGCCAAAATCCAAGATGACTCCATTTTGGGCTAGGTTCGAGTTTCTTTTAAGTACAATAAGGCAAAAACTGAAGACACCAAGAGAGAACTGTGAGAGGGTTTCTTCTTCATCAAACCAAATGCTAAATGTTCAACTATAATCTGCTTTGTTTTCAGTCCTCTGCCAAAAGTAGAGTGCTTTGAGAGGACAGTTGTGGCTCATTCATAGAGTGGACATTTACGGAGGGGGGCGTGTGTGGGGGGGCGGCGGTCCGGGGACACATTATAGTTTTACCCACCTGAGTAAATGTTCCAGCTGTGAGGGGAGGATTATGACCTCTGCTATCACCTCCCCTGGAGCAGAAATCATGGACCCATGTGACATCCTTTCGTTATTTTCCTTTATTCGATATGCAAATGAAGATGTTTCTTTCCAATTTATTTATAGAGGCACACATATCAAAAGAACAAGAAGGGTTTCTTTTAACAGAGTTTTTAAGCAGGAGATTTGCAGGTGCTAAGTTTTCCCTTTCATTGGTGCAAGCTGTCTCCAGGGAAGGTGTGAAAAGATCTTGGCATACCTCTTTTACTAACAGTGGTCTCAGCCCATCTGGGAGGAAAAATCCGTACAACTGTGGTGCCAGATATCCCTGGATTCAATGAGGAGATTTCATATATCTGTTTCCTAAGATCTGTCTTAACATTCTCATCTGCTACACCTTCGCACTGGAACAGAAACCCCAACCAAGCAGGGATTTTTTTGGGGTTTGCTTTGTTCAGAGTTGTGTCCTTAGTGCTTAAAACAATACCTGGCACATAGGTGCTCAATAAACATATTTTGAAGAAATGAACAAATGGCCTTCACCCCAGTCATCATGGAAGGTCATAGTAATAGTCAACATTTATTAAGCTTTTACTATGTATTTAACAATGTACTGAGTACACATATTATTTTATTTAATCTTTGTAACATTCAGTGAATAGGTAATAATAATATTATTATTATTACAATTCTTGCTTTATATTCTGAGGCTAATATCTTCCCAAAGTTACTCAGCTAAGAAGTAGCATAACTGGGAGTCTGAGCTCTCCACCACTATTCTACACTGTCCTCAAGAAGTTTACAATCTAGTTGGGAAGATAAATAGATGCGTGTGAAATGATTAGTGTCATTGTTGTCTCTCTCAGTGCTTCTATTTCCCACTCAAGCCATCAGAATCACCTGGAAATCTTATTAAAATATAGATTGTGTTTCAGTAGGTCTTCAGTGAGGCACAAGATACTCCCTGTCAGATAAGCTTCCAGGAGCTGGCCCCAGATCACACTTCAAGAAACTGGGATTCATCTCTCTTCCCTTCCCCAGGCATCACTGTTTAGAAGTGGCTGTGGTATAGGGCAGTGTTTTTCAATTGTCTTTTAGAAAGTGACTCCTGCCTTCTTGATCCTTGCAATATCTAGGAAACATAGGAATTGTTCTTAATTTAAAATTTTTGATTAAATAAATTCACTTTTAAAAATAAAAATATTTAATTTTAATTTTAGCAATTTTTCTAGAATGTATGATAAAGTGCATGTCCTATAGGTGCAAGTCCATGAATTTTTACACACACACACACACACACACACACACATACACAATTCCCATTCATATGTAGACATAAAACATTTCCAGCCCTAGAAAGCTTCATGCCCCTTCCCAGTGAATATCACTCCCTCAAGTAAACACACTCCTGACATCAATCACCATAGATCAGTTTTGCCTGATGTTGATCTTCATAAAAATGATATTGTACAGCATGCATTCTTTTGTGTTTCCCATATATGATCATCACAACGTCTGAGAGATTCACCTATTTGCTGTTTGTAGTAGTAGTTTGTTGCTTTTGTATTTGTGTGTAGCATTCTATTATATGGATATTCCAGAATTTATGTATGCATTTTGCTGTTGATGGAAATGTAGGTTTGTTTCCAGTTTGACTATTTTTTTCTTTATTGATTAAGGTATTACATATGTGTCCTTATCCCCCCATTACCCCCCCTAACCTCCTCTCTCATGCCCTCACCCCCCTAGTGTCTGTGTCCACTGGTTATGCTTATATGCATGCATGCAAATCTCTGGTTGATCTCTCTCCCCCTTTCCCCCACCCTCCTCTGCCTTCCCTCTGAGGTTTGACGGTGCTTTTCTGTCTCTGTTTTTGTTCATTGTTTTATGTTGTTCATTATATTCTACAAATGAGTGAGATCATGTGATATTTATCTTTCTCTGACTTATTTCGCTTAGCATGACTATTAAGAATGAAACTTGTACTTATACTTGTCTATTGGTGGATATCTACATAGGAATAGAAGTACTGGGTCATAGGGTAGACACAGGTCTAGCTTTCGAACTAAACCTATTTATAAAAAGGAACTTCTATTATGGACTTGATGTGTTACTTTTTCCTAATACACCTTAAAATAAAAGCATATTATTAATATTCACCCATGTACCACCCAAAATGATTTCACATTTGCTACTTTGGAAAACATTGGTACAGCAGAAAGAAGGCATGGGCTTTGGAGTGAGGCGTTACTGGGTTGGACTCTTGGCTCTGCGGCTTATTATGGCTGTGTGATCTTGGTCACATAAATTTTATGATTTAAATGGTGGTTTGCAATCTCTGAGTCTCATACTAACATATTCACTTTATGTTAACATGGATGAATCTTACAAAAGTAAATGTCGAGGAAAAGAAGCTTGACCAAAATAGTACACATCGTATGATTCCATTTATCTAGAGCAGCCGTGGGCAAACTCCGGCCCGCGGGCCGGATCCGGCCCCTTTGAAATGAATAAAACTAAAAAAAAAAAAAGACCGTACCCTTTTATGTAATGATGTTTACTTTGAATTTATATTAGTTCACACAAACACTCCATCCATGCTTTTGTTCCGGCCTTCCAGTCCAGTTTAAGAACCCATTGTGGCCCTCGAGTCAAAAAGTTTGCCCACCCCTGATCTAGAGTATAAAAGAAGCACCATAATCCTTGCTGCTGAAAGTTAGGATAGTGGTTACCTTTGAGAGGAAGTAGAGATTGGAAGAGGAACTGCCTGGATGCTGGAATTGTTTTATATCTTGATCTGGATAGTGTTTACACCCAAACACACATGTGTGTATACAGTTACATACATGTATACTCATATGCACATATATACAACATAGTGCTTGGGGTTGCTGGACAGGTTCTGTTTCTCGGTCTAGGTGCTGGCTACACACGTGTGCTCAGATTGTAAAAATTCATCAAGCTGAACATATTTGATATGTGCTCCGGAGATGCTTTCCTTCTCTGTAAAAGTGGGAATAATAATGAAAATAAGGCCTACTTAAGACATCTGTTTATGAAGTATAAAAAGTATCTGCTCCATAAATATTAGTTTTTTTTGCTCTTATTTTTCCATTGACTAAAGAGATGCAGCCAAAGGTAGAATTAGAACTTGTGATGCAACATGAGAACAACCCATCACAAAGTATTAACTTTATCACATTCACACTTTATCAGAGTCAAAAGCCTTACACTAAAGAAAGAATGCTTCAGGGTAGAACTGGTGAACAGGTGAGAGAGACTAGCTGACTCTAGACTCATAGGTGGGCATCCTATCAGGCAGCGTGCTCCAGAGAAAGAGAACCAATAGGATATAAATGCATGTATATACAGTCATGTGCTGCATAGTGACATTTCAGTCAACATCGGGCCACATATACGATGGCGGTCCCATCACATTATAATGAAGCTGGAAAATTCCTATTGCCTAGTTATGTCTGTGAACAAAAAAGGAAAGCTGTAATAAGTCTAACCCAGTGGTCGGCAAACTGCGGCTCGCGAGCCATATGCGGCTCTTTGGCCCCTTGAGTGTGGCTCTTCCACAAAATACCACGTGCGATTGAAACTTCGTGGCCCATGCGCAGAAGTCGGTTTTCGGCCTGGGCGAGTCTATTTTGAAGAAGTGGCGTTAGAAGAAGTGGGGGTACGTTTGCTGAGGTCGACCCCTCAGATTGAGGACGTTTTTAGCAAAGGCCAGCTTAGGAGTACCCTAATTAAGTTAATAACAATGTACCTACCTATATAGTTTAAGTTTAAAAAATTTGTCTCTCAAAAGAAATTTCAATTGTTGCACTGTTTATATTTGGCTCTGTTGACTAATGAGTTTGCCGACCACTGGGCTAACCGAAAGTAACCTCATAAGGTGATCGGATCATAAATTCCTAACTGGGCAGGTCTTGGTGAGTAGTCAAGCCTCAGGCCTATAACTTTCCTAGTAAAAGGTTTATCTTTGCCGTAAGCAAGCGTTGGCGCGCGCGTTCGTGTGCGTGTGTGTGCGAGTGTGTGTGTGTGTGTGTGTGTGTGTGTTCGTGCAACTAGGCTAACACCTTTGAAATGCCTCTTTTTAAGTGGCACTACCTTCTCTAGAGAGTACATAATCTTTTTAACTGTAATCCAATCCCTGCCTTGCTTTTCCCGCACTTTCATGTAATCTTCTTTACTGTGCCTCCTTAATTCCAAATGCATTAAAAACAACCCCTACAAAACTGTTATTGCTCAGAACATTTGAGATCTTGCTTCCCAGCCATTGTCATTAGTTTGGGTCAAATAAACTCTTATAAAAATTCTTCACAGATTTGGACTTTTCCTACATCAATATAATTTGTAGAGCATTACTCACGTGTTTGTGGTGATGCTGGTATAAACAAACCTACTGCGCTGCCAGTCATATAAGAGTATAGTGCATACTATTATGTACAGTACATAATACTTGATAATGATAATAAATGACTATGTTATTGATTTATGTATTTACTATACTACCCTTTTAATAATTATTTTATTTTTTTAAAATATATTTTATTGATTTTTTACAGAGAGGAAGGGAGAGGGATAGAGAGTTAGAAACATCGATGAGAGAGAAACATCGATCAGCTGCCTCCTGCACACCCCACACTGGGGATATGCCCGCAACCAAGGTACATGCCCTTGACCAGAATTGAACCTGGGAACCTTTAGTCCCTAGGCCGACGCTCTATCCACTGAGCCAAACCGGTCAGGGTTAATAATTATTTTAGAGTGTATTCTCTCTATTTATAAAAAAAAGGTTTGTGGTAAAACATGCCATGTTACCCCAGCAGCAGCCTCATACATCTTGTGTTTACCACTTCTTTTAATTGTATCATTTTTCTCTTGCAATTAATTTAATCTCATGTGTTTTGTGCAGTAACAAGCCATACAGTTTTGTAACCTAGGAGCAAAAGGCTATACCATATAGCCTACCATCTAGGTTTCTGTAAATGCACTCTATGATGTTCAATTAACTGTGAAATCACATTAAGGATGCATTTTTCACATTAAGGAACACATTGCCATTGTTAAGCAGCATATTACTATGTTGAGAGATTTATTGTAACAAACTGGCTTTTGTGATTATAGGGGCTGGTTAAGTCTGACATCTGTAGGGCAAGTGGACAGCCTGGCTGGTTAGAAACACAGGCAGGATTTCTATGTTATAGTCTCAAGACAGAATTTCTTCTTCTCAGGGTAATATCAGTCTTTACTCTTCAGGCCTTCAACTGATTAGATGAGGCCCACCCACATTCCGAAGAATAATTTCCTTTGCTTAAAGCCAACCAATTATAAATGTTTATCACATCTAAAAAATGCCTTCAGAGTAATATCTAAGCCAATGTTTGGGCTCCACCGGCTGGCCAAGATGACACATAAAATTAACCATCACAGTATCTATAAATCCTGTTTAAAGTTAAGACAGACAGTTATGTACCCTGCTTAAATGGCCCTGCCTATACATTTAGTCAGAGCACATTAATCTTCTGGTAGATATTTACATTTTGTTCCAAGTGCTATTATGATCTTATGGTTTAATGTTGCATGGGCCACAGGCAATGATACTATTCTTGCCTGAGGTATCTTTGCTGTAAAGGAAATTAGATGTCCATATTATCTCAAAAACATCAGCTAGCTTGTGAAATCTTCAGGAATTCTCCAAAATATTGTCAGATCATATTTCATAGAAAACTCTCCCATTTGCTGAACACCAGGGCATCCTTCAATGAATGAAAGGGTTGAGTTCCAAAAGTTTATTTATTTTTGTTGTTGTTGGAACTTGAAACATGATTTCCCCCCAAATCAGGTTATAAAACATTCTGTGACGCCTTGTTGGGGCCTCTGTCACACATCCAGGCTCCCAGCAAAACCTAGATAGATAGTATCTCCATTTGTGTTGTCAATGTAAAAAGTGTCCAAACCTGCAGAGTATTTTTATGAGGTTATTTGAGCCCAAACTGATGACATGGCTGGGAAGCAAGATTGTACATGCTCTGAAGAATGACAGTTTCGTAGTTTCTTTTATACATTTGGAATTAAGGAGGGAACATAAGAAAGATTACATGAAGGTGAAAGAAAGCAAGGTGTGGATTAGATTATAAGATAGTTAGCAAGATGATGTGGTCTCTTGAGGGTGGTTGCATTTCCTAGGGGTCTGGAAAAGAGGATTACTTCTGACATTTCAAAGGTGCATTACCCTAGATGCACAAAAACACTGGACTGGGCTTGCTTAAATCTTTCACTAAAGAAGTTATAAGCCTTGGGTGTGACTACCCACCAGGACCTGCCCAGTTGGGAATTTATGATCAGATCATTGTGTGAGGGTATTTTCAGTTAGATTTACTGCAGGGCTCCTTTTTTGGTCCCGTGTAATTTTAACAATTTCTTTAGATAATTAGTTGCACAATTAATTTCCAGATTGCCTATTTCCCTTTTTCTGACTTTCTGAAAATATCAGAAATGACTGATCAGGTGTTTCTATCACAAAGTTATATGGAGAAGTTCACTGAACAGAAAAATGTTTAATTGACAAATGGCCCTATGGATTATATCTCGTTCACAGAGGTTCTTCATTTTGATCCATATGTTAAAAAACAATTAAAATTCATTATTGACATTTAAAAGTCAGGAGATCTCTCAAACCAAATCGAACCAGATTCCCTGGATTCTCTTGGGAAACACACACACACACACACACACACACACACACACAGACCCAAAAACTGGGAGATCTGGTTATACGAGGCCAGGACCAGCTCACAGTAAATACTGGCATGAGCAAAGTAATGGAAGTCCTTGGTTTGTGAGCCCTAGATCACCAACCCCTGGCTGGCTTCACTGCTATGTTACTAGCGGGTCCCTGTAGGCATTTGAGTTGTGACCTCTGTCATACGGACACTCTGTGACACCTTGGTAGGGGCTCTGTCACACATCCACCATCAGCCAGTGCACTCAATACAGATGAAAAGCAGGGGATGGTGCTTGGTGGGGAGAATGAGAGGTGGCAAAGGGGACACAATGAGCTCTGGGGATGTTTGGAAGGAAGAAGAGTAAAGGGACCTTGTGTGTAACACTGAAAGGGAGAGCCCTTTCTGAAGCAAGCTCACACTGTGTGCGCTGAGGGGTAAATGAAGGTGCCTTTACTTTGTATATTTTGCACCACATTCCTGGAGCACTGTGCCCTGTCACTTTTTGCAGGTGTGTTTCAAGCGAGTATATTATATGATCGTTAAAAATAAATCCCCAAACAAAGCTAAGGAAATACAATTTTAAGTCCAATCTTCTTTCTCTATGTGCATTTCATGCCAGATTTCCAGCATTGCAGGAAGGACCTTTAACATAGCAACTAATCACTGTGTATTCTAAGGAACAAAGACTGGCCAGATGTTTGAAACTCAGTGTTTATTTTAATACAGTCAAACTGAAATCTCAGTATCATTGTCTCTTCTCAACTCTGAGTACACACTCAACACATAAGGCACGATGGTGTCTGTATTATGATGATTAAATGGACAATTCATGTTGTTAGTATTCAATTATCCCCAAATGTTTATTAAATGCTGACATATTGATGGAACTGTGAGTAGACTCTATATAAACCAGATAGGTAACCACCCAGGTATCATTCATTATTCCAAATAAACAACAATGCCAGTAAGACACAAAATAATGACACCAGTCTGATAGACATGGGCTGATTCCATTTTACCTTTAGCTTCTGTGAAAATATTAACTTCATAAAAGTTATGAAATCCATAAACAATTACATCAGCTAAAACAGAGTGAATTAGGGTATAGTTTGAGTTATAATTCATATATGTGAATTTTTACATGTATAATATTCATATTTAATGGAAAGCAATTTTTATACACATAGAGATTGTAGCATTTTAAATTTCCATTTCTCAGAACATAATAAAGGCCGTGGTTGTAGGACAGACAAAATGTGTGCATGATGGTGGTGAGGTTAGGGAGATAAAATAATCAGGGCATGTATACCAACCAGGTGGATGGGAGAGTGAGGCAAAGGAGTCTTGGAAAATGATATACATTCATATATTTACCTGAACTGAAGTCACAGTTTTTCTGAAGAAAGTAATTAGAATGTGACTGGCCTTGTCAGTTAGATTAGATGGTGAACATTTTCACAAACTCAGTGAGCTAAATCTCTTGTTCATCAGGGTTTTGAAAAAATATTTAAAATATGTGGTAAAATAAAATATTTTTTTTGACAAATAAACTTTATTGAAAATTATGACAATGCAAAAAATATAAAAATAATGTTTTCAACCCCCTTTGAATATATCTTATTTTAGAAAGTACCTTAAAGTCAAAACTAAAATATATAATTAACAGTAATTTCATAAGTCTTGACAAAAGCTTTCTTGGCAAAAGACCTAATAACTAGATAAAAATTTGATTGCAAGCCAGGTAGTTTCCAAATTTTTTCTTCCAGCAAAACTCAAGGCAAGCCTAATCAAGTTGTCATCTCATAGAACATGAAAATAATTTCAAGGCAAATCAGGTGATTTTTGACACAAGAACTGAGTGACTTCGTTTCAGCAAAACCTTTCATATCCCCATATAGAAGGGCAGGCAAAAGTATGTTTACAGTTGTTCATATAGAAAAACACATGCAGCTTATGATTATTACAATAGCTTCATTAACTCTGTTCTGCATATTCACAACTGTAAGCCTTCTTTGCCTATCCCCGTATTTATTTATCTTAGCAAGATTTCTTGGACTTTACATTTATAAAAATAAAAAATAAGGGGGGGGGATATACCAAATCATTCTCATATTAGTAAATAATATTCATGGTTCAATATATGAACTACTTTTTTAAATGCAGCCTCACTCATCTCATTAAGAGATGCATTTCCAACAAAAATTTCTTTTATGCTTAATAATTATCTATCAAAAGTGTCAGCATATTGATGTTATTTTGATCAACTGTGTACTAGTAATTTTAATGATAGCAAATTTTAACATTTAAAGCATAATGGGTGCATAAAGTAAAATTTTTTTCAATTTACATATTGAAAATATATATTACATATTGAAAATATATACATGTTTTGTTGCAGATAATTTAAAATGGTTCTCTATAAAAGGCTTTCAAGCATAGAATGATATTACATTTGGATACATTTATGTGGAGAAAATCAAATGGATTTAGTGTTGGGGAAATTTCCCGGGGGCTGAGCGACCATAGGAAGAGGCTGATAACTCTATTACATTAAAATTTTATTAAGGGAATTTACATACCAGACACCATGGATATCCACCCCTCTTTCGCTCTCTCTCAATCCTAATACATGTTTTCCCCACACAATAATACTCACCTATACCATGTACAATGCACACTGATCTTTTATTTTTTGGTATACTCTGTTATATTTTGTTTATTTATTTTTGGCTAATATTGGGCTATGAATATATTGATTTCATTAGGATATCATGCTCCCTTCAATAAATCTGCAGTATGGAAAGCACTGAACTAGATATTCCTAACGGAAAGAGAACACATAATACATTAGCAAAATACCTAGAATGCTTAATAATTAACACAAGAAAAAAAAAGCCACCAGAGTCATATGCATTATATTGGCATCCTTATTACATTAATTAAAATTGCCCAAAGGAGTTAAAAGTGTTAATATGCTTTCAGTCATGGGTTAATATTTCTGTTCCATGACTCAGTGGCTCTACACAGAACACAAACAGGAATTCTATTCAACTTCGAGACACCTGGAATTATACTAATAGAACCATGTATAACTGTAAATCTTCAAGTTTTAGTGAGAGGGACTGATTTTCACACACTTATTAGAAAAATGACTTTAAGAGAAGATAATAAATATCTCTGAACTGTACTTTTCTCCTCTGAGAATGAATGATGATACTACTGTCTACCTCACATCATATATAGTGTCAGGCATAGGGAAAGCGATCAGTATATGTGAGTTGTCTTTTATTTACCATTTATTCTAATGGGTTCAGAGAAGGGGTCAGTGGAAAGATAATGAGGACACCAGAATCTGAAAAGAGAGGAGGAGATGGAAATGAAGATGCACTGGGGATCACCACAGATACCACAGAAATGGAAGATCCCAGGGGTTGCAATGGTAGCGACTGGTAATTATCATACGGCGTTCTAATTTTAATTTCTATGTTGGCCAGATTTTGCCACCAGTTCAGCTAAGCCATTACCTTTTGTATTTGTTTCTACATTCGTATAGTAAACCACAAATGTTAGAGTACAAGATGAGCTTTTGGAACAAAGCAACCCCATATATAGTGGCTTGAATAGGACAATGGTATATAATTCTGTCATGTAATAGTCCAGAATTAATTATGTCAGGGCCAGGGGGGAGGCTCTACCATCCTTAATAAGTGTTTCCGCTTTGCTGAAGTTCCTCATTTTCCACCCAGCGGAGAGGGGGAAAGGACAGGAGAACACAATGCTCTCCTTTTGGGGGTACCACTTTGAGGAGACACAAATCACTTCTATCCATGTCCCATGGGCCAACATTTAGTCATAAGATGACACCACATTGTAAGTGTTGCTGAGAGATATCTTTTACACCTTGGCAGTCCTATGCCCACTAGAACTTGGGAGTTTTATCATTAAAGGGAAAAAGGGACTTGGTAGACAACGAGTCCCTGCTGCAGTTCTCCTCTTGCCTTTCAAATATGCATGCTCTTCTTCCCACACACGGAACACGTTCACTCCTTCCCCAAAGCAGACAATTCAAAAGTCCTTCCAGTCACTACAATCAGTTCAAAGCAAAGAGCTCTGGGTGATGTGCAGTCCTTTCTGGCTGGGTTGGAAGTGCATCATTTGGTTTGTTGGCCCATAAACGAATAGGAAGGTGTAGTTCCTTCCACTCAGTGCCCAAAATGCAATGGAAAAGTAGAAACAGGGTAACTGTCATTTGGAAAAGAGGAGAGAAAGCACATGGTCATTGGTCAATGAGAATTATGAGTATCTGGTAGGTCGGAGATGTGACAACTTGGGCCCTGGTAATGAAGTGAGGTCCTTGGTTAGACTCACCTCTCTCCCTTGCTCTCCACAGTCCCTGGCTTTGTTCTCCTGGTCCATTAGCTTCACTGGCTGCATCTGGAGACTGTGCTCTTCCCAGGGCCGACACCTTTCACAGCCGGATCTGTTGGTTCAGGATTGAAGACCTGCATTGCTTTCAGGGTCCAAGAATCATGTGGCTCTGGCACTCAGGGGATGCACTCCCCCTGAGACTGTCACTAGAACCGTGAGTTCAGGCACCCAGCTTTGCTGCTGTGTTCCAGTGGCCAGGAAGCTGGAATCAAGGCATCATCGTTACTGCTCCAACTGCTCTCGCACTCAGAAAGCTGAGAATAGCACCTGGAACACTGCTGCAGAACAAAACAACCAAAACATGGCAGGAAAATGGGCCTCATTTCTACCTTCTACCTCTCACATGATTGCACGCACCAGACAGAACACAACTCATGTCCAGAACCCTATCTGTAAGGGAGTTTTGGAAAGATCATTCTCAGATTCCCAATCTTTCCAACCAGAAGGAGCAGGGTTGCACGTTGAGCTAGCTAACCCACAGCATCCATCACAAGGGTTATAAAAGAATGTATTTATTTTGATTAGGAAGTTCACTGTGAGTCTCAATGGTGTTAATTTAGGAGATCTTGGTGCACGGTTAGAAGGCCTTAAGTCCTGTAGCTTGGGAGGTGTGTGTTTGGAAAATTTCAGAGCCCCATTGTTTACTCAAAAGGAATTTCTGTGAATGTCAGTGTGCAGCAGTTGGTGTTCCCAACACCTCTGACAGGGCAGGCAATACAGACTGTGCAAACAGTTATCCAGGGCTAGCACTGGCTCAGCAAGATGGGAGAGGGCCTAAAGTGGTCCTAAAACTTTACTATCAGTCTAGGGATAAATCAGGGCTTCCTGGACCTATTCTGGGACTGAACATCAGTCATTTGTTCTTTCCAGATAAATGGCAGAATGACGAGATGGATGTGTCATGTTCTGGCTTTGTAGCCTTAATAAACACCATCTCCATGAAATAAAGATAGTATCAAGCTTGCTGTTGCTGTTGCTGCCACTACAATGACTCACTGCCAACACTGTTATTAACATTACAACCCTCTTTACAATGAAATCTGGGTAAAGTGCCTCTTTGTCATTCTGAAGTGGCACTACACCAAATGGTAATTTTTTAGGTGGAAAGAAAAAATAAAAAGAATTCAACTTGCTGGGCACCTTACCATGAACACATGATTTGGACTTAAAGGATTATCCTGTTTATTTGCTATTTGTTTCTCATGAACCACATTGAAAAATCAAAACAAATATGTTAATACTATGTCTTAATAAATTTTCTTGCAACTTTGTAAAACTATATAAATGATAGGCTATTTAGAACAAAAATAGCATATTTTAAGCTGGCAATGTCACAAAAAGCCAAAGCAACACAGTAGAAAACCATGCATACTTTTCATATGTTGAAGAGTGTCCATAGATTTGAATCTGAGTACATCTGTGGTCTGAAAAATACAGATCATGAATTAAGGAAGCTTTGAGGAGGTTACTTTATGAGAGAACAAAAGACAAGTCCTCTTTAGTGATCTGAAAAAAAAAAGTGTCCCTTCTATTATCATATTAAAGGCCCAGTGCATAAATTTGTGCATGGGTGGGGTCCGGCCAGCCCGCCCGATGGGGGTCGATCAGGGCCAGGGCTGGCCAGGGGGAGGGGGGGGCCGTGGGCGGTTGGCCGGCCTGCCCTGCCCCTAATTGGGGTGGGAGGGACTGATTGATGGCGTGGCCATCAGGGGGGAGGAGACATGGGCGGTTGGCCATGGGCCCCACACCTGAAGTGGGGGGCACTAGGGGGCAGGGCAGGCTGGGGGAGGTTGAGGGGGGTTATCGGGGCCCTGACTGGGCTGGTTGGCTGCCCCAGTGAGCGTCATAGCAACTAGTTGTTCCAGTTCTGGTCATTCCGTCGATCCCGTCTCTTGACTTTTATATATATAGATGAATGGAATGTTCTGAGTCTTAGCAATAGTGGCATTGTTTATAGTGGAGTTCCCCACAAGGGACTCTGATTGGGGTAGGAGGGTACTGAGATGCAGAGGACTTCTTACTCCACATTCCTCTCTCTCTCTCTCTCTCTCTCTCTCTCTCTCTCTCACACACACACACACACACACACACACACACACACACACACTTTTTATCTCTACCTGTTTGGGGAGGTAATGTCACTTAATAGTTAAGATTTGGACTTTGGAATCAAGCTCCACTGTGGCCCAGTTCTGGGATTCTGCTAAAGTCATGTAACCCCTCTGAGCTTCATCTTGCTCATTGGAAATTACTATTATCCAGCCTCTTAGAGTTGTTGAGGAAGTAAATGAGATAATGTCTATAAGGTGTTCATGGCATGTAGTAAATTCTCATTAAGTATATGCTATTTCTTTCATTCTTAGAGAATGATTACAAACCACCTTTTAAAATTTTAATGGACTAGAATTGTGTTTAAAATTTAAAGGGTACATTTTTGGAGGAAATAGCATTAAGAACAATAATATACCAATGTTATCAGAGCACTTGTAAAAGTCTCATGATAAAATAACAACAAAAAGATGTTTACTCTTAGCTCCAAAGTTCAAGTCTATATTTTGTAAGTTAACTTAGATGCTTAAAGAGCAGCATCAGTTCTTTGAATACACTGCAATTATAGAAAATATATTAAAAGATCATTAAATTGTTTATAAAGTTGTTGCAATAAAAATGTGTAAGCCATATGCAAGGGGGCAGAGCATGAAGAAGTACAAGAAATATTTACATATTATAAAGGGCTTTCTGCAGCAATAGCAGTTGGAAGGCTGGTTGCAAGGTCTGCATATTAAGTAAAGTTCTCTTTGTCCCTTGTCCTGAAGCTGTGGGAGAGAACTTTTCAAAGGGGATCCAGGAAGCAACTATAGAGAAAGGAGTCACCTATTTCTAAGGAACTTAAGCCTCATCACCAAAAACTACAGGAAAGGTAGAAACAGCTCTTCCCAGGAAGGTGTGAGCAGGGATCCAAGATTCTAGAAGATAAGAGGAACGTTGAGAGTTGGGAAGTCCAGAGAGCCATAGCCAAATGCAGAGAAAGATCAGCCCTGAGACTGATGATAAAAGTGAACCAGCAGGTTAAAGAAATCCATAAAGAGGTTCTGACCTTGTGATCCGGGAGCCAAGATGCATTCCCTTGGGAGAGTGTCTCTGAGGCCTGGTGAGCGGAAAGAAATCACAGTTTTGAGAAGGAAGGAAAACCAATCACAGATAAAACCAGAAGTCCTACCTTTGGGATCACAGAGAGGGCAGGGCACGAAGTGCTGGGTTTTGTATTGTGTACGAATAGAGATGACTACCAACAGTGAGTGACAGGAGGTACAAGATAAAAGCACTGAAGTAACTGTGGTTGCCCGACGAAAGGCAAAAAGCCTAAGAAAATTTGGGGAGAATCTTGCAAATCCGTGACTACTACAAAAGACAGAGCAATCCAGCCAGGTCAGGCCTGGAACCCAGGAGAGTACAAGGCTGAGGACCATGACAAGGCGTGAGGCTGTGCCCCACTCACCTGTGGCTGAAAAGGCTCACCAGTCCTTTCATGGGAAAGCATGTGGTGACTGCAGGAAAGCCAGTCCTGTGTTTTCCTCCTTATTGACAGCAGGACACAAATATATGGCCAAGTTAAAAGCTTGGCAAATCTGTAGTGTAGCCTGGATTCCTCTCAACTCATCTCTTTAAATTTTCAATGCCCATCATACAGAATCCTATCTAGATGTTTCAATAACATCTGACCTTTTAATAACTTTAGTTTGGTTTTTCCAGAGGAAACTGAATGAAAGTAAACAACTAAACCTCAATGGGTCCAGGTAACCAACTGCTTGAAAAAGTAGTAAGGTGCAATGGTAATCATAATGAGGGCATATTTTGGAGTCAGCCGATCCAAGTCTGAGACCTGTCTCTAGCACTACTTAGAGCTGTGGGCACATTTTAAACCTGTATGTGCAACATGGGGACAATGATGGCAACCTTGTTGGGTTGCTTGTTTGTTTTTTAAAATTAAATGACCTTACACATGAAAAGCATTTGGAATGGAGTAGGAGCCCAGTAAATATTAATCCCATTTGACATTGCCAAGCAATAGACCCAGGCAGGCATTCTGACAGGTATGACCCCAGGGCCAAGTATTGCAGAGTTGTGCAGGCTTCTAAGGGAGCGGCTAAGGTGTCTGGTCAGATTGCCTGAGCCCAGAGCCACTCAGTAGTGTTATGACCTAGGAGGAGTTACTTATCCTCTCTGTGACTTGCATTTCTTATCTATCAATGAAGACAGGAGCACCCCTGACAGGGCTGTTTTGAGTGCTCAATGAAATAATTCGAATCAGGTACCTGTAATGATCTGAGAAGTGAAGAACTGAGGTGAAGTCCATGGTGACAGAGGTTGCCTAGTTTGACCTTGGTCAAAGGCAGCCCAGGAGGCTAGCGTGGCCCTTACTAGTCCCTGGGGATGATCCCCCGTGGCCCTTACTAGTCCCTGTGGATGATTTCCCCCCCCCCCCATCTGCTTTATTTATTTATTTATTTTAAGTTCACAGAGCAGTTTGTTTGTTTGCTTGCTTATTTATTTATTTATTTATTTATTTATTTATTTATTGTTTAAAGTATTACAAATAGTGGACTGTGGATGATTTTTAATAGGCCCTAGTTAACATTATTGTCCCTAGGTTGCACAATGCCCTCCAGAGAGACATTGTGGCATCATACAGAACCTGGGGATGGCCTTTTCTACTCAAATATAATGCCATCCAATCTGGGAGAGCCACCCTCTGTGGAACTCCAATTCCCCAGGGCCAACTTTGGGTGGGTATCTTTGACTTAAAATTCTACTCTGTTTATTTTCTTACTTGCTTATTTTCTTTTCTCCCCACTAAAATGTAAGTCTCTGAGAACAGGGACATTGAATTATGTACTTCTGTGTATCCAGTGCCTAGAACAGAACCTGGCACAAAGTAGGTAGGTAGATAGATGCTCCATAATACCTGCTAAATGAATGTACAAAATTTCCTCTGCGATTCTGATACTTGTAACTGAGGTGTTACCATTAGTCACATCTCTTTTGGTGAAAGTGACAGGAAGCTAAAACTAAATAGCTTAAGTAACAAAAGGAAATTTATTGGTTCATAGAACCAAGAGATCCATGGCCTCAAATAAGGTAATCTGGATCCTAAAATACCGCTTCCCTCTGTTTTGGTTTCATAGGTTTGAGATAAAGATTGGTTTGCAGGAAGTGTGTTGGGAGTGTTCTTGATATCAACATATATGAAGAGAGTGAGGAAAGTAGGACTGGGCAGAGGGACACAGCTGATTCTGGGAGTAGTTCTGGAGTTGGCAATCCCTTTAAGGTTGTATTGCTTGGAGAAAAGGGGTCTGGGCATTTGTAGGACCTCACCTCCACATTATTCAGTCACTGAGCCAGGTGGCTATCTTTGGCTGAGTGTCATCAGCAACCAATATTCCAAGTAACTGGGAATATAAGTGCTCTGGTTCTGAAGGAATGTGCCACACATACAGTTGGTTGACTTTATTCTCAGGCACTGCCTTTTCACATGCCACTAAAGAGAGGCTTACGTGATCCTTAGCATCTGTAATCTTTCTTGGTAGTTACAGTAAAAGTCCCAATGAGGACTTTGGTTGGCTTGATTTGAGTCATGTGCTCATCCTAAACCATCATAATGTCAGGGAGTTGTATTTTTTGGATTGTTGAAGTCTGGATAATATGCCTACCCCTGGAAGTAGTGGTGATTCATAAAAAAGATTACTGACAAGAGAATTTCAGTTCAAGAAGAAAGTGCAATGGATGCTGACCAGGCACAACTAGCAGTTGTTTACACAACCTTGTTATGGCCTGAATTGTGTCTCTCCAAATTCAGATGTTGTAGTTCTAACCTTCAGTCCCTCAGAATGTGACCTTATTTTGAGATAAGGCTTTTACAGAGATAATCAAGTTCAAATAAGGTCACTGGAATGAGACCTTATTTAACATGGCCAGTGTCCTTACAAAGAGGTGAAATGTTTGGACACTGACAGCCATACAAACATGCCATGTAAACATGAAGATGGCCATCTACAAGCCAACAAGGCTTAGAACAGCTCTCTCCCTCACAGCCCTGAGGAGAAACGACCCTGATTTCCAGACTTGTAAGCCTCCACAACTGTGAGACAACACATTTCTGTTGTTTATGCCTCTCAGTTTGTGGCACTTTGTGATGGAAACTCTACCAAACTGATACAAACCTGGGCCACTAAGATTTTTTTAGGTTACAAGATTTCCTGAGGTCATAACCCAGATGATAAAAATATATTGTCTTGTAAGTTTTGCTGTCCAATACTTTGTATATTAAAACATCAAATTGCTCAAAGAAAGTGGCCCATTTTGCTTGGTATAAATTTAGCTATTCTCCTCAGGCCCTTCTCAACTAAAATTTCACAAGAGAATTAGCTTTAAAGCATTCAATGTATATAATGACTTAACTTTGCTCCTCTGTGTTTGTAATGGCACTTGTAATGTATCATCGAGGGATAATTGAGAAAATAGTCATTCCAATCATTTTCTGCAGCGTTTCATTTTGTCAAAGGACTCCAATTGAGAAAGACCACTGGACCATAATAGTCTAGGTGTTCTACTTTGTGCTATAGAACTCATCTAAGTCATACATCTGCTCTGTGATTGACACCCGTTCTCATATATGCAACATGGAAGTTGTCTTGGCTTCATTAAGAAATGGCACTGAGAAGGGTTGCTACTCCCTCTGTCTTCTTAAGGCAACTATGACACTCATCTCATCTTGGGAACCTCCATTCTGATAGTATAGAGCTGCATCCAGCCAGAAAAAGCCAGGATCCAGCCCAGACAAAAGTAAACAAAACATTCAAAGCCTTGATATCCTTCTATTCCTTGAATGGGTCATTTTGGTAAAGTTAAACCAAGTGTAGAAAATGCACAAGTTAAAATTATGACAATCTTGGATGGAGGTATTATCAGATTCAGTATTGGCTTAGGAACTTGAATTTTAATATCTACATACCCATAAGGCCAATAATATTCTTGGCTATCTGTTTTGTACCTGGATCTGTCACTTTGTAAGGGATAATTTCTCACCCATTTCTTCCTCTAGATAAAAAAAATAAAATAAAATAAAACCCCCAATAATTGCTGATATGCTTTATTATCCCGAGGGTCTCTTCACCTAGAATTTTGATGCACTTTCTGGCATCATGAAATATTTTTTTTACATCTTTGAGTTTATGTAATTTCATATCTAGTTTTTCTTTCATTATTAACAACTCTGTGTAAACATCATTTTTAATGGCTTAATAGCATAGTTTCTAGGAATATGTCAAGTTCTTTAAAATAATTTCTCTATAATTGGATATCTAAGTTATTTTCAATTTTTTATGCTTATAAATAAATGATGCTTTATTAACATTTTGTGCATAAGTCTGTTCACATTTCAAATTATTTTTTAGGATAGATTCCTACCAGTAAAATAACTGGATCATAGAATATGGACATTTTAATCCTCATTATTTATAACAAATGCAAATGTAATAATTGCTTACTATAAAGTATTTATGAAACACAAGATATTTGGCTTATACTTTTCTATTAAGAAGTAATTAATATACATAACTCCCACCTAAACAAATTCTTACTGCAATCATCTGGACTTTTATTTCCCAAGGATCATTATTTTGCTTTTTTATCTTAGAAATTTTTTCATTGTAATTACATCATCATCACTCATTCCAACTTAACTCTAAGTTTTACAGATTTCTTTGCACTCAGTTTTACTTCTTTTTGTTTTTCTGGAGATGTCTATTCTCTTCTTGCCCAATCTTCAAAGTCACAGAGGGAGCAGCCATGTTCTATACATGACTTTGCCATTCAAGTTACAGTTGATTATATCAGGGGTGAACTTCTGACCCAAATTAGGGTATGAGCTCCTTTCCATGAGAAAGTTATCATTGAACTAGGAAATTTTACCTCCGTTTGGCTTCTCTCTTAAGCTAATGGCTTATAAATTCATTTCTCATCTGAATAGATGCAGATAAACAAAATTTTTAATGCTTTGTTGTGTTCATAAGGAAGAATTTGAAATTCCTGAATCCCAGAGACTGAGAGTAGTAAAAGCACAAGCTAAAACTATGACAGCCCCAGATTGAGGTATTATCAGATTCACTATCAGCTTAATAACTGAATTTTAATGTCTGCGTAATGACCAGGGACATCTTAACTATCTCTTTTGTACATTGATCTCTCATGATCTGTTTATTCTTTTGCCAAGCCAAGTATGATTAGATATATTTTAATAGCTAGAAATTACAGTTTCTTCATATTGCCATTTATTTTCATTTTTAAAAGTTAATGTCATTCATTTCTTTCCCCAGCTAATTTTAAGAGCCTACTCTAAATTCCATTACAATGGAGACTGGGATTGCAATAAATATATAAATTAATTTGAAATCACTGACTCTTATCTATTTATATATGTTCCTTCTAGTTATTTATTTGTTTCATTTTTTTAAACTTAGGTTCAGAGAGTTGAGTGAAACATGCTCCTCCTCATGTTTGGTTTGTTCAAGGCTATTCTCTGGTGTATTTTTAATTTCCCTTCATTTCTGAGAAAGTCCATCTGAAGTCTTAGAGAATAAAGCTGACTTACAGAGAAAAGCAAAAAAAGAAATGAAAATAAGGGCAGCTGTGCTCTTCCTGGGTCCCAGTCACTGTTTTTAGTTTATTCCAGAGATCCAACCACACCCCTTTTCCTGGACCAGAAAATCTCTAGAAGCGCATCTCAGGACTTTTCAACTCCACTTATCTCCAGAGTCTCTGGCCAATTGTTGTTCTGATCAGAGAAATACATCTCTGTTCTGTAGCTTTAGGTGGGTTCTAACTTCACATAGGTAGAGCTGGTTGGGATTGCTGCAAGCCTACATTGCTTACCCTCACCTTCCTCTTCTCACCCCACTTCTTGGAGCTTCCCTTTTGATACTAAAGCGTAAGAAATTTCAGAATCTATGGTGCTCAATTTTGATGGTGCAACCCAGAAGTTAGCAAGTACTTCGTGAGGCAAACCATTGTCCTCCAATGGAGTCAGGAGCTGTTGGACAGATTGTCCTGACATCCAACCATTCATACAGCTTCCTGGAAAATATACTCCCGTCAGATCACTCTTGGGATGCCAAGTGACGACCAGCTTGCTAACATACTCTTCTTGTATTGGTCCCCTTCCTTCCCTTTGGCTTCCTTTCCCCCCTCACTCTTCCTTAGGCTTGCATGCTCCAGTTTAATAATAGCACATAAGCTATTGCTTCAGGCTTCATTTTCTAGGGGACTGAATCTAAGACAGATTTTGTAAAATAGCTTTGCATCTTTATAATTTGCCCTTTTGCCCAAGCTAGTTCACATAGATTCCTGTTACTAGAAAATAAAATAAATTTAAGTAATTAAAATTTGTTTTCTATTATTTATTTTAAATTTTCTCTGGAAGAAAATCTTTAAGACTATTTTTCAAAAAGTATATTTGGCAGGCAAGCTTTTTTTAAAAAATGTATATGTATCATTTTTTTCCTTTGCACTATGTAGTTTGAATATAGAACTATGGTTTCTGTTATCCTTAAACGTTTGTGAAAATTTGCTCATAATTTCAACACTCTGTTTAGCAGCTAAGTCTGATACCAATATGATTCTCATTATTTTGTTTTATATGTTTTTAGAATTAAAAAATAAAAAAAATAAAAAATGTCATGGTTATATGTATAGCTGCGCCAGTTATGTCCTCTGGGAGAAATAGACCTGAGAAGGTGTTTGAACATGAGATTTATTTGGGGTAATGCTTGTGAAAAGTAAAATGAAAAGAAAGAAGGATTTTTCAGGGAGAACATTTGGATCATGATACAGAGCTGATACTTATGAAACTAAAGGGCTGAGGTTGTTATCTGACAGATCTAACCAAATCTTGGCCAACCCAACAAGGAGCTCTGAAACAAAGTTGCCTTTTAGAGGAATCCCTCCTTGGACAGAAATGGCCAATACGAGTACCTGCCATCAGCTGGACACTCTCTAAAAAGAGCAAGGCCTCTACTTAAAGGTGAGGTAGATCCTGAAGGCACCACTAGCTGGAGGCTGTCAGCTAACTGCTCTCTACACAGCTGAGCAGAAAATCCCTTCTATAAGTAAGAGTGGAGCAGCTGGCACCTCCTGTGTCTTTTTTCATTCATCCTGCTTGAACTTAGCCAGCCCTTTTGACATGATGACTGAATACTTCAGTTCTGGGAAATCACTCTATATTATTTATTTTATTGCACATGTCTTCCTAAACTTGATGTTTATTACTTCTGAAATACCTCTTCTCTACTAAACATATTATCTATGTTGCTTAACTTTTCTATCATTTTCATTAATCTTTTAAATCTATATTTTAAAAAAAATGTCCTCAATCTTATTTTCTTTTCCCTATGTTATCTCTGGTTATTCTGGGATAAGCGTTTGTTTGTTCATTTGGACCTATCCTTTGCATGCCTCAAATGTCTGGTGATCTTTGAAAAACTGTGTATAAATAAGGGACATGGGTCATCGCTTGGAGTGTCTGCTTGGGTTTGCCCAGCAATTGTAAATGCCTGTTTCTATAACAGACTGTCCCCTGAATAGATGGACCGATTGCAGGGCTCTATGCAGGTTATACCAGCACTTGCCTTTTCTTCACGAATCATGAAGAGCCTTTGGTGGGGCAGGAGGGAGCAGACAGTTGGACTTAGCACAACATCAACTGTCAAATGAAGCAGATTTAATTTAGAGGCCAAGATAGGGTGGGAAGTGTTCAGTGAATTTCTCTCCTGAGTGTGAAAATCTTCCATGTGAGTTGTATGGGTTAAAAGCAGGCTTGTTCTATGTTTCTCTTTGGTTAGCAAGACAAAATCATACGTAACTTAGAGAGTTGTAATTCAAGGGGAAAATATCCTAGGGAAGAAGATTATGAAAGGAAGAGAGATACATGTAGAGGAGCCTGGCCTAGATATTTCAAGTTGTTAATTACCATGATGGTTGTCTTATGATTTATTTGGGCTCACTATCTTTTCTTACGCCAAGATTAGAGACAATTAGTTTCCATTAGGTTCTTAAGTAGCATACATGATTGCACTCTTTGTGGATCCAGAGCTACTTAAAAAAATAATTCTTTTCCTCACATTGAATTGGTAAGACTTTCCTTATCCTATGTTAAAGTCTTATGTCTACTATAATCCGTGTCTTGCTTACTCTCTGTATGATACATACACCTCCTAATGTAGACATTAACATAAAAATCTGTCTTAAGTCAGAGCAGAGAAAGACAAAACTTCCTTGGAGGAATGGGATGATCCACACAGGATAAAACCTGTTAAAACAAGTTCAAGATAAATATAAAGTCAGAAAATAAACAGGGAAAAATCTACCATGGGCAAGAGTCAGCAAAAACAACAAACAAGAAGATTCATGCCCCCAGGAATTAGAAATGCAAGATGAAAAGTGGATAAAATGATAAAATAAGTCTGAAAAACAAATAATAATGTCTATTTTTTGTGGAGTTAAAAACAAGGTAAAATTAAATACTAGAATGTGGTTACATGTGAGATGAAAGAATTTTTTTAGAGTACTAGTATTCCAAGTCCTTGTACTGTCAAATATGAGGTCCAAGTTATTAATTTAGATTTTGTTAAGTATCCAGGCAATGTAGTTCTATAGAAGGCTGATTCTAGGTCTTGGTGAAAATGAGCACTTTGACAAATAAATTGTGTACCAGTTACACTTTTCTGTGAGGAGCTCTAAGCCTAACAGAGAACATCAGGCAGATATTCAATGAGCATGGCTACTTGCATCTCCCCAAAGGCCTCATGGACATGCCTGAATTGGGCAATCATGTTCTGTCTGTTTAAGGTAAAGCAGTGCTTACCAAGCATCTCATACTCCAGTTCTCAAATTTCAAAACAATGTAGCTTTCATGTTTTCAAAAGCTGCCTTTATATAGATAGGTCCTTGAACATCTGGTTCTGGGTATAGAAGTTATGTAATACTATCTAAGCAATCAATTGTCGCCTGGGTTTCAAAGTTGAAGAGCATTTAGATATAGCAAGCTTGACCAGAACCTACCATAGCATGTTAAATTTTAAGAAAAAGTGAAGTAAATACAAATATAGAGTAAGACTTCCAAATTACTTGAATAATAAAAGGAAATGTAAAAAGCTAAATTCATTCAAAAGAAGGCAGGAAATGAGCGAGACAGACACACACACACACACACACACACACAGAGAGAGAGAGAGAGAGAGAGAGAGAGAGAGAGAGAGAGAGAGAAAGGGAATCAGTAGTTTTAAATAAAACTGCCTATAAACAAAACTAAACATATTAAGGCCAAAGTGGATTTATAAGCAATTTCTACTGAATCTTCAAGCAACAAAACAGGTAATTTCCATCTCATACATAATAATCCAGATAACAGTTAAGTAAGGACAGCCCCCAATTCATGTTATGAGAATAATGTAACCTTGATTCTAAGGACTGAACAAGATAGGAAAAATAATCGTAATTTTACATGGAGACACAGGTGTAAATGCAGCTAGAGTGGTTTAAATACATCATTGACTCTTCCAGCAGGGGGAGCCCACTGACAGTGTCCATCCTATGGAAGCTTCCTTACAATGGTTGAGTAGTCGGGCCTGCTGGATCAGGGCCTCCTCTTAGAACCTTACTGATGTTCTTTAGTCTCTCATAGTATGGAAAGTCATGTTGGTATCAGCTGTGCATAGAATTGTGTTCCCCTCCCCCACGAATATGTTGAAGTCCTAACTCCCCATATTTGTAAATATGACCTTATTTGGAGATGCGGTCTTTGTAGATGATCAAGTTAAGATGAAGTTATTAGTGAGGGCCCTAACCCAATATGACTGGTATTTTAATTACATGGGTGCAATTGGGACACAGTCACAGTCATACAGGGAGAACGCCATGTGAAGAGAGAGGATGGGAGTGATGCATCTCCTCTGAGGCAGGGAGGAGGTCTGGCTGGCATCCAAGCCTTCCCTCCTTACTCCTATGTAACTCAGAGCAGCCAGAGCAGCGATTCTCAACCTCGAGTGTGAAGACGGGAACTCTCTTATCCTCTTATTTCTTGCTTTTAGTAATGATTTTCCACTTTTTAGCTTTTTAGTTTTAAATAATTACAGACCCAAAGGAAGTTGTTTTTCCATTTATTTTGAACATGTCAGTAGACTTGGAGGAGTGTGCATTAGTTTGCTAGGGCTGCCAATACAAAGTACCACAAACTGGGTGGCTTAAAGCAGTAGAAACTCATTGTCTTGCATTTCTAGAGGTTAGAAGTCTAAGATCAAGGTATCAGCAGGGTTGGTTCCTTTGGAGGGAGAACCTGTTCCATACCTCTCACCTAGCTCCTAATGGTTTGCTGGCGATCTTTGGCATTTCTGGTCTTGCAGATGCATCACTTTTTATAAGAACACAGTCTTACTAGATTAGGGCCTGTCCTAATGACTTCATTTTAACTTGATCATCTGCAAAGACCCTATCCTATATAATAAAAGGGTAATATGCAAATTGACAGGTCACTATGAAGGAGCTCAATGCAGGAGCTGCCCCCTGGTGGTCAATGCGCTCCCACAGGGTGAGTGCTGCTCAGCCACAAGCTGGGCTGATAACTGGCAAGCACAGCAGTGGTGGCAGGAGCCTCTTCCGCCTCCGTGGCAGCACTAAGGAAATCCGACTGCAGCTACCCCCCCCTCCCCACTCCCACCCCCCTCCCCACCAGTGGGCCTAAGCTGCAGTTGGACATCCCTCAAGGGCTCCCTGACTGCTAAAGGGTGCAGGCCAGGCTGAGGGGGACCCCCTTCCCCAGTGCATGAATGTCGTGTACCAGGCCTCTAGTTTCCAAATAAAGTCAAATTCATAAATACTGGGGATTAGGATATATATTTTGGGAGGACACAATTTAACTCATAAAAGAGTATGTGAGCTTAGGTTTATCAAAAGTAGATATGGGTTTAAAAGGTAAAAAACGTCAAAGCTAAAGGGTGGAGCTACCACAGTTGACTTTTAATAATAGGATCCCCTGAGCTGCTTCCTAACTTGCTGACATGCATCACAGGCTTTCAGCCCTTGCAATGGAACTTTTATTCCCCACTCACCCCCAAAAGTCAGCAAATCAGAGGATTCACATGTCTTACTGGGGAAGCCTCTACACTGTCGGTGTGTTTGGGCTCCCTACACAAGCAATACTCAAGAGTAACTGCCCACATAGTTTTCTTGAAAAACTAAGCTCATAGCTACAGTGTTAAAAAATATTAGCTTTATTAAAAAACCTGAATTATGCTAGCCTCCCTCCCTCCCCAACCCACATACAACACAGGCACACACACAGGAGCACGTGTGCATATACACAGAGCAAGGCTGAGTCTGCTGTGGAAGACTTTCCCCAAAGGAGACAGTAAGGCACAGGCTGGCCTGGGTCCCGCAGAGGTGTTCTTGGCTAGCCTGAACGCCTGGCGCTGGGCTGCAGAGAGGATCCAGGCCGAATAGAAAAGATGCTTCATACACCCTAACATGACCTACTTCCTCTCCAGCCTCATCTACGGCCTTCTTCTCTCTTGAATTCCTTCTCTTGACTGTGTGCAGGGTTGGTTCGCTCTTGTTAGTTCCTCATGTAACCTGCTGTTTATTACCTTCACAGCATTTACTTTTCCATTTTTAATTATAATTTTTAACTTGTTTACCTGTTTAGTGGTAAAATTTCCCCAGCTAAACTGTGAGATAGTGGCTAGCGGCTAGCCTGTCCTGTTCAGCATCTGGCACATAGTGCAGCCTCACTGTTTGCTGATGAATGAATGGGTGAATGAATAAATTTGATTGAGGTATAGTGGCATCAAAGACACATTGTGACTGTTTCAATATTTTAAGGTCAAATATTACACTATTCCTATAGATCCTATTAATGAATTCAGCATATCTGATGCCGCATTACCACCTAAAGATGATAAGGATGCTTTGTTTAACTCTGTTGTGTCTTGCTACTGTGGATGATGGCTACTGGTAAAATTGTACTTGATGCTGGGGCTACAGTTGCTAATCTTTTTAAAAAAATATTTTTATTGATTTCAGAGAGAAAGAAAGAGGGAGAAATAGAAACATCAATGATGAGAGATAATCATTGATTGGCTGCCTCCTGCATACTGGGGATTGAGCCCACAACCTGGGCATGTGCCCTGACCGGGAATTGAACCAGTGACCTCTTGATTCTTGGGTCGATGCTCAACCACTGAACCACACCGGCTGGATGAGTTGCTAATCTTTAATTGATGATTGCACAGTCCCTAAGAAAGATATTACAGGGAGGTCATGTTTGATTTTCAAGCAAGTCTCATTAAAATTCCACTCTCAATTAATTAGCCAGTGAATAGTTTCTTTTTATATCTCACAAACTATGAATATTTGACTCAACTCCCTCTAGGAAACAAAAGTGACATTTAAAAAAGGATGAGAAGTTATTTTACAAATGTTAAAAAGAAACTAGATATAAGGTATTATTAGATTGTAAAATTCAGTGGAAATGTTTTATTAACATATAACTTTTTTTCCCCATGGTAATGGGATCGTCATAATCATAGGACCATTAAGAGCTATCCACTATATTTCTGGATATTGGAAAATTTCATAAGATCTCAAAATTGTCTTTTATTGATGGGGTCAGGGTAACATTTGGTCTGTGAAAATAAGGAGTGGAAGTTGCTAATAAAAGTATTTGAATAACTTCCATTCATTGTGCTGCAAAAAAGATTATATGTGCTAGGAAGGGAGAATGAAGAGAATGATTCTTGGGTTGTAATATTTCTAAATCTTGGAGAGCAGAGTCAGGATTAAATGGACACATGGTAAATACAAAACTTAATCTGAGTATTTAAGGGCTTTCCATTAAGATTATTTTAATTCAATTACAATGAATGTAATTACTATTTATTGTGTACCTAGAGAAAACAAAGTTTTGTTCATGGGTTTTGGTATTCTTTAATTGTACTCAGTTAAAAGCTCTGTTCCAGCTCTGAACATAATTTACTCTTACTCTTCCAAGTCCCTGACCTAATCTTGGCTCCTCTCTTCTTATAATAAAGTTATACTCTGTTCTCTTTCAAAAAACCTTCAGTTCCTTTAAAAGCCTTCCCAGACCCAAACCAGTGGGTGACAGTTATGGTATTTATCCCCACCATCTCCTTAACACAAGCAGAAATATAGATTCTCAAGAACAGAAAGTTATTGAACTGTCTTCTGCCCACTTTCCATTCTCCCAACTCCCCACAGACATCCCGATACACCTCACATCAGTGGCTCTCAGTCCTGACTGCACCTTAGAATCACCCGGGGAACTTTAAAAAAGTAAAGTTTAAGAAAAACTTTTAATTTGAGAGCTCTCTGCCTGGCTAGTTAAATCATACTCTCTGAGGGTGAGGCACTCACAGTGTTGTTTTGTTTTTAATTTCCAGGTCATTTTAATATTTGTTCAAGGGTGCAGTTCTCTGTCTTGCACATGTCTACCCCCTGGATTTTATGTGTAATTTCACAGAATCATGAGTTTTAAAAATGTCTTAGAGGTCATCTTGTCCAACTTATTTTTGGAAACTCCTGCCCATAGAGGGAGAACCATTTGAAAAATTTCAAGATTTGCCGAACCGGTTTGGCTCAGTGGATAGAGCGTCAGCCTGTTAACTCACGGGTCCCAGGTTTGATTCCGGTCAAAGGCATCTACCTTGGTTGCGGGCACATCCCCAGTGGGGGGCGTGAAGGAGGCAGCTGATCGATCTCTCTCATCGATGTTTCTAACTCTCTATCCCTCTCCCTTCTTCTCTGTAAAAAAATCAATAAAATACATTAAAAAAAATTTCAAGATTTATTAGGTTGAAGATGTTTGGAAGATAACTACCTAGAAAGCTAATGCAAGGGTCTTTCTTTATTTGGAACAGTAAGAAACTTCTTTCACTGACCTCAGTAAATAAAGAGAAATAACTATTTTGCATTTGAATTGGTGTTTCTTAATTCAAATTAAGTTCTGATTTTAAAATATCTCAAAGATTCCCAGCATAATCTGGCTTAATTTCACCATTTGGATTTAAAATAAAATGTATCAGGCATGCTCCCTGGAGTTCATTCTCTTCTATTCTTTGAATCATGTGAAGGAAATATAAGCACCATTATTGTTCAAAAGGAATTTGGCATACTAGGAACCTATGAGAGAACTAACCTATAATGTTTAAAATATATTCTTTTCCAAATTTGTTTAGAGTAAGGAAAAAAAAAGAATTACTTGAAGTGAACAAATCTCTTTTATGAACTTACTAGAGGGCTGGTGCACGAAATTCGTGCACGGGTAGGGCCCTTAGGGCTGGCCGGTGATCAGGGCTGATCGGGGCCTTCCAGCTGCTAGCCAGGGCCTCTCTTCCCTGGCTGCCGGCCAGGGTCTTCCTTCATTTTGCGCCACCCTCTGGTGGTCAGCGCACGTCATAGTGAGTGATAGAACTCTCAGTCTCCCGGTTGAACTCCCACAGGGACGCTTTGCATATTAGCCTTTTATATATATAGATGGCTACAAAAACCCAAAGCAGATAGAAGACAGACATGGTGATGTATTCATTACAGATGAGGAAGAAGAGTTAAAAATGCTGTAGCAATGTGAGCCTCAGGCCCTGGGAAGACTAATGGAGTAATGCAGTGACCATGTGTGAGTGTGTGTGTGTGCGCGCGCGTGTGTCTACATGTTCCTAATAGTCTTCTTTCAGTTTGAGCCTGGAGCAAAGCAAATATCAAAGCACTCTTCTATTCTGCCCAGAAGGAGAAGTACCAGATCAGCCTATCAGAGAAAGAAAAACAAGAGAAGATAAGATCTTAACTAGAGTAAGGAGGGCAAGCACTTGCTTTTAACCTCAGAATCAGGGGAAGTGGCAGAGTTTCAGAATGTTGTTTGCAAAGTCTGAAGTTCTGTGGGAGGCTGGAGCAATGCAAAATGTTTCCCAAGGCTTCTGATTATAAATGACAATTTCAACATCAAGTTTATTGGGTTAAAAATAAAACAAAGAAATACTATCCTTTAATATTTTCAGGGAAAATTTCTTGGAAATATTATTTCCCCGTGTGTCCTACTCCCAAAGCCTTTAACATGTTCTATTTTAGGCTGTGGAGATTACTGAAATTATAACATGAGAAAGTGAATGGTGACAGTTGAGTCTAGTTAGAAAAAGCATCACATTGTACTTAGGGTTACATACCTTTGAGTCTTGACTGTATATGATAACTTTTTAATTGTATCTTGAATATAAGTTAGAATAATGAGTTATATTATTTACTGGATCCAAAAAGTATTGTTGGATATAAAAGTATCTTGTATACTTTTAGTGCTATATCTTGTTTCACCTTCTCTTAATTCCCTACCTTTTTGACCTAGGATATGTTATTTTAAATATTTTTTTGTTTCTTTCATTAAAGTACAGTTGACATATTACATAAATTTCAAGTGTACAACATAATGACTCTACATTTATATACTTTACAGTGTGATCACCATGACGAGTCTAGTAACCACCTGTTCTCATATAAACTTATTATGATATTATTGACTATATTCCATATGTGGTTTATTATATTTCTGTCTTATTTATTTTATAATTGGAAGTTTGTATCTCTTAATCCCCTTCATCTTTTTTGCCCATCCTCCCAACTCCCCTCTCCTCTGGCAACCATTAGTTTGTTCTTTGTGTCTGTATCTGTTTTGTTGTTTGTTTTAGATTCCACCACATAAGTGAAATCATACAGTATTTGTCTTTCTCTGACTTACTTCACTTAACATAATACCCTCTAGGTCTATCTATGCTGCTGCAAGTGGCAAGATTTTATTCTTTTTTTATGGCTGACTAATAATCCTATATAATAAAAGGCTAATATGCAAATTGACTGAATGGTGGAATGACTGGTCGCTATGATGCGCACTGACCACCAGGGGGCAGACGCTCAATGCAGGAGCTGCCCCCTGCTGGTCAGTGCACTCCCACAGGGGGAGTGCCGCGCAGCCAGAAGCCTCTCCCATCTCCACGGCAGCGCTAAGGACATTCCCCAAGGGCTCCTGGACTGCAAGAGGGTGCAGGCTGGGCTGAGGGATACACGGCCCTTCTCGCCCAGTGCACGAATTTTGTGCACTGGGCTTCTAGTCCATTATATAGATCTACCACATCTTTCTTATTCATTCATCTATCAATGGACACCTAGTTGTTTTTGTCTCTTGGCTATTGTAGATAATGCTGCAATGAACATAGGGGTGTATATATCTTTTCAAATTAGTGTTTTTGTTTTCTTTGAATAAGTGCCCAGAAGTGGAATTGCTGGGTCATAAGTTAGTTCTATTTTTCATTTTCTGAGAGATCTCCATACTGTTTCTATAGTGGCCACACCAATTTACAATCCCACCAACAGTGCATGAGGGTTCCCTTTTCTCTACTAGTATATCCTTGCCAACATGTTTTATGTGTTGTCTTTTTGATAACAGCTATTCTGACAGGTGGGAGTTGACATCCTTTTGTGGTTTTGAGTTGCATTTCCCTGGTGATTAGT
>NW_005871059.1:10369052-10380384 GCF_000147115.1 Myotis lucifugus | reverse complement strand
CCCCCCCCCCAACTTCCCCCACCCATGCACTCACCCTCCTGTTTGTCGTGTCCATTGGCTAGGCTTATATGCATGCATACAAGTCCTTTGGTTGATCTCTCCCCCTTACCCCCCACCCTCCCCTACCTTCCCTCTGAGGTTTGACGGTCTGATCAATGCTTCTCTGTCTCTGGATCTGTTTTTGTTCATCATTTTATGTTGTTCATTATATTCCATAAATGAGTGAGATCATGTGATACTTATCTTTCTCTGACTGGCTTATTTCACTTAGCATGATGCTCTCCAGTTCCATCCATGCTGTTGCAAATGGTAAGAATTCCTTCTTTTTTACCGCAGTGTAGTATTCCATTGTGTAGATGTACCACAGTTTTTTAATCCACTCATCTGCTGATGGGCACCTAGGCTGTTTCCAAATCTTAGCTATGGTGAATTGTGCTGCTAAGAACATAGGGGTGCATATATCCTTTCTGATTGGTGTTTCTAGTTTCTTGGGATATATTCCTAGAAGTGGGATCACTGGGTCAAATTGTTTGCTTTTTTGATGTTAAGTTTATGAGCTCTTTATATATAATTTGCATATTAACTCTTTATTAAATATATCATTTCAACACATGACCCTATCAGTTGCTATATGCCCATTCAGTAGGTTGCCTTTTTGTTTTGTTGATGGTTTCCTTTGCTTTTTAATTTGATGTAGTCCATTTATTATTTTTTCTTTTGCTGCCCTTGCTTAAGGATATATATTAAAGTAACATTGCTAAGACTGATGTCAAAGAGTTTATTGCCTAATTTTCTTCTAGGAATTTCATGGTTTCAGGTCTTACATTTAAGTCTAATCCATTTTGAGAGTTTATTTATTTATATTTTGGTGTATAGTGTAATCAACTGGTCTATCTTCATTTTGTTTGCAACTGGTCTATCTTCATTCTGTCCAGTTTTCCCAACATCATTTATTGAATAGACTGTCATTTTCCCATTGTATATTCCTGCCTCCTTTGTTATAAATTAATTGATAACATAGTTTATTTCTGGGCTCTTTATTCTGTTCCATTCATCTGTGTGTATGTTTTTGTGCCCGTACCATACTGTTTTGATTATTATAGCCTTGTAGTATAGTTTGAATTCAGGGAGCATGACACCCCCAACTTTGTTCTTCTTTCTCAAGATTGCTTTGATTATTTGTGGTCTTTTGTGGTTCCATATAAATCTTTGGTTTATTTGTTCTAATTCTGTGAAAAATGCCAATCATATTTTGATAGGAATTGCATTGGATATGTTGATCACTTTGGGTAGTATAGACATTTTAACAATATTAATTTTTCCAATCCATGAGCATGGTATATCCTTCCATTTATTTGTGTCATCTTCAATTTCTTTCTTGAATGTCTTATAGTTTTCAGAGTATGAGTCTTTCACCTTGGTTAAATTTATTCCTAGGTATTTCTTCTTTCTGATGCAACTAGAAATGGAATTGTTTTTTTAATTTCTCTTTCTGATAGTTTGTTATTAGTGTACAGAAACACAACAGATAAACTGCATTTTAATTTGGTATCCTGCAACTTTACTGAATTCATTGATCAGTTGTTTCCCCTTGTTCTCCCATAACACTTGATGCATATTTCTATCACTGTATTTACCACAGTACAATGAAATTTTCTGCTTAAGTGAACCTCTGTAAAATTGCTTCCACTGAACTTGACTTTGATGATAAGCCATCAGCCCATACTGAGATGTGTTGTAAGAAACAGCCCCACTCCATTTGCTATAAGGATATTACTGAGAATGTTCTTCAGTACATCACATGGTATTGCATTTTCAGGATCCTTGTGGGTTTGTTTGTTTGGCCTTATATCCGGACTAGTTATATCCTGAGCAACTGGTCTGCTTTTGTCTGCTTTCATCTGGTGGAACCTGTGGATTGTATAATTGATCACGTTTTTCCTTGTACAGAGATTGATTAAAGGCATAGAGTCCAATTCCTGGTGGGTCCTTAGGAAACACATGTAGGCCTCCATTGTATTTATTTTGTGCATTAGCCCACCTCTATTGTATTATCCACTCATTGCTTTCGCTTTGCCTTATCTTTCTCACATGCTTCTAATAAACTTTATTTTATGATTATTATTATTTTTAAATATATTTTTATTGATTTCAGAGAGGAAGGGAGAGGGAGAGAGAGATAGAAACATCAACGATGAGAGAGAATCATTGATTGGCTGCCTCCTGCACGCTCCCTGCTGGGGATTGAGCCCTGTAAACCAGGCATGTGCCCTCGACCAGAATCAAACCCGGAACCCTTCAGTCCACAGGCCTACGCTCTATCCACTGAGCAAAACCAGCTAGGGCTATCATATCATTTTTTAAAAGTTTAGTAACTTGCAATAATTTCTTATATCCACACAAATCAACTTAGTACTCTTGGGCAAAGCACTGCTTCTCATTATCTCCCCATCCTGGCTTCCCACCATGTACACCAGAGTGCGCTCTGTTGCAATCTTAGCATCCCCTGTGGGCGTCTGGTTGTGACTGTCTCTTTAAGGTACCTGTATTTGCATGCAACAGGAAGTAGGGTGTGGTTTGTTCCTGGAGGAGAAGAAAGTTGAGTGCAGAAAACAGTTTACCCTTGACCTAGAACTAGCGTTACTTTTAGAAAAAAAAATATTGTTTACAGTTAAAAGGAGGAAAGTTAAATAGCAATAGTGACTATAGACTTTAAATACTTCTAATAATGATAATAGCTACTATTTATTGAGAGCTAACTATGTAGTAAGCACGACACAAACATCACCTATCTTAATTCTGAAATAGACACCATTCCTATCCTTATTTCACAAATATGTTGCACAAAAAGAAGGTCACACAGCTAGCAAGCCAAGACGGAAACCCAGGAAGTTTGGCTTCATGCAGACTCCTAACCACAAAACTATAATAACCAAACCTAAATCCAGTGTCCACCCTGAAACTTGAGAAACAGCTGATCTAGGAAATAAGAATGTTTTTGGCTTATGTGCTAGAAGAAATTCCCTCTATCTTCAAGAAAAACATTTTCTTTCTGAAGCACGCTCTATCATGAGCCCAAACCTGGCACAGGTAGACTGTCCCCTCATCACCCCTGCTTTCACTTTTGCTTAGCTCCTTCAGTTATTGTTCAGATGTTTCATTTCACAAATAAAACCCACAGTTTAGTGAGGGCAATGTTCTATCCCCAATCAGAATGATTGCCTCAGTATTAAAATGTGAGAGTGTTGTGGGTGTTATGGGATTACTTAAGAGTGGAGTCCATGCTGTGATCCACTGTGGGAGCCTTTTAACTAAACCCAATTTGACAATTTTAATGGTGCATAAAATAACACAAGACATAAAGACAGTAGAATTAACATCTTGCCATTTAAAAGAGAAGCTTGCAATAGCAATGTGACCACAATACACAAGTAGAGAACCTTACTAGGTGGTCAACTGAACACAGGGAACACCCATGCCCAGAATTCAGATATTAAAAAAAATTGTGTACAAGGGATATTGCCTCAGTTGCCTATTGCAGTGTAACCAAGTCCTATAGGCTCATGGAGTCAATTGTGCACGCCTCTTTCCAGCCTTGAGTTCAGTGGCTTATGTGGGAGCCTAAAATTGACTATGGTAGGGGTAGCTACACCGTGGGCAAGTGTAAACACTACAAATCAGGGCTCCCTCCCTTGCCCCCATGGTTTAACAATAGCATGCCATTGAAACTACCCCAACAGATGCTTAAAACAGCAGCTATGTATTATTTCTCACAATTCTGTGCATTGACTGGGCTCATTTGGACAATCTGCTCCATATGGTGAAATTGTGGTAACTCATCTGGCTGCATTCAGCTAGGATAGGATTTTTCAACCTTGACACTACATTTGCTTCTGGATAATACAAAGGATATCCCCCAAAATGTATACCCACACTTTGAGTAATTATAAAGGCAGTGTTTATTAAAATACATTTCATTTTCAAAATTGAGCTATTATCTGTTAAAGTATACATTTTTGGGGACACCCTGTATTGTTGGGGAGGCTGTTCTGTGCATTGTATGATTTTAGCAACATCCCTGACCTCAACTTGCTAGTAGTGGCAACCAAAAATGTCCCCAGGGGGCAAAACTGCCCTGGCTGAGAAACACTGAGCTAGGAGCTTGGCTGAGACTAGAACATCAGAGATGGCTTCTCATCTTCCAGATGTTTGTAGTCCTTTGTTAAAAATATTTTATTCTGTAAAAAACTGTACATACTTATGATGTACAAAGGCAAATGTCTTGATACATGCATACATTGTGAAATGACACTTCTTAAAGACAGTAAGACAGATTTTATTTAGGAAACTACTATGATGAGGTTCGTAATAGGGGGGAAAGATCAGGCTCAACTCTAAATACAAGGAAAAGTGGGAATTTATAGTCAGGGAGCAGGGTAGGGGGCAGTGGATGGAAAATTACTAAGAGGAATCATCAGGAGTAGAGAGATTTTGGTTAAACTGACGACAGGATTCTTGCTGAAAGCAGAGCAGGGTGGGAAGGTATCAAGAACGCTCTGATGCCAAGAGTGTGTATTTTCGATAAACTGACTTAGAATTCTTGCTAAAATTGGATTAAGCAGGCCAAGGCGAGGACCACATCAAAAAGAGGACTCAGCCTGGCCAGCATGGCTCAGTGGTTGAGTGTTGACCTGTGAACCAGGAGGTCACTGTTTGATTCCCTGTCAGGGCACAGGCCGGAGTTGCAGGCTCAATCCCCAGTGTGGGGCATGCAGAAGGCAGCCGATCAATGATTCTCTCTTACCATTGATGTTTCTCTCTCTCTCTCTCCCTCTCCTTTCCTTCCTGAAATCAATAAAATATATTTTTAAAAAAGAGGACTCGGAAGAGCCTCACTCATGTTTGATCAAGGAGAGAATCTCTGTCACCTTCTCCATATGGCCTCTCATCGTTCCATAGTCTAATTCATAGTCCTTCACAGCATGGTGGCTGGCTTTAAGACAGTAAGAGCAAAAGCTAGGACGGCAACTGGAGCAATGTCCCTTTTGCTGCACTTCTGATTGGTCAAAGCAAATCACAAAGCCAGGTCAGATTCAAGGGGAGGGGAAAACCACATGTCTTAAAGACAGCAGTAGCAGGTTTGTGGCCATCTTTAATCCATGCAGTACCATATTTGCATACAAGGACTCAAGATCAATGTTTTGCAGAAGAAAAGAAAATCTTGAGAGAGAATTCTATTCACAATCAATCAAAATTATCTCCAGAAACTGACATAACAGTCCTTATTACTGGACTTAAAGGTGAAACTGATATTTATGTGATGTAAAGAAAAGAACCACATCATGTTGAAAGGGTACAAGGCAATATATTTCTAGATTCTATTGTATTTATTATAACAAAGGTTCTAAAGAAGAGATGGAAGTTGCTTCTAGTTATAATATTGGTAAAGTGTCTTCACATTTAAAGAAAGTAGTCCTCAATAGGTTGTTGACACTAATTTTTGTTCCTCAAGGGAACAATGATAGCATAATTGATGTTTCTACAATTGGAAGCAGTGTTGTGACTGTTCAACTGTTTTACATTATTTAGAATTAGTATTTAATGTATTTACATCATTATAACAATTGGAGTTTATAGAGTTTTAAAGATATTTCCCAATGCATTTGCTTTCTTCCTTTTTAATATATATATTTTATCAATTTCAGAGAGGAAGGGAGAGAAACATCAGTGGTGAGAGATAATCATTGATCAGCTGCCTCCTGCATGCCCCCCACTGGGGATTGAGCCCGCAACCAGGGTATGTGCCCTGACAGGGAATCTAACCATGATCTCCAGGTTCATAGGTTGACAGTCAACCACTGAACCACACTGGCCAGGCCCCAAAGCATTTTCTAAAGAACTGGTTGCTTACAAGAGGGGTCCACTGTCTGCCTTTCACTTGAGTTTTCACCATTGCATCAACTCACTTGAATGTTAATGCTAAAAGGAGGTATTTTTTTTTTGCATTAAGGCACTATCTCCACCCCCTTCCCAATATTTAGCAGAACTCTAGTTTCACAGATGTTAATTGATTTACATGTAAAGGAATTCAAAGGTTGTATATACTTGGGAAATTCTAAGTTGGGAGTAAACAGGTTTCTTTATTGCTGGACTTCTTAGGATCTTTACTATATTAATGTAAATTATGACTCATAAAAAATATAGTGTTTTCTAGACTAATTTAACCACAGAAATAGAGGCATGTCTTATATAACAAGTGTTCCTCAGGATACTCTTGGTAGAAATTGTTCTAAGTGGAAATAAAGGCGGAGGAGGAATCTTGAGAGAGAATTCTATTCAAGATCAATCAAAATTAACTCCAGAAATGTGGAGAGTGGCTACAGCGTTTGGACAGGTTCAACCCTCGAACCGATGAGAGGGCACGGTCCTCTTGTGGCAAAGCCACATACAAGTCCCAGCTTGGAGGGCAAAGCCCATCCAGAACAATTATAGCCAAAGGCTATGGTTGTAAGCTTGACTTTATAGTCCGACCCTGCAGTCCTAGGTAGCGGAGGGATGTGGGCTGCAGGAGGTACAGCAAGAACTGCGAAAACAAAGCTTGATAGAGTTCTCAGGTGCACAAAATTAAGTAGATTTGAAACTCTCAAAAACATTGTAAACATCTTAAGCACTCCCTTGTTTTGCTTTGTGTGATCTGACTATAAAATAAAGACTTGGCTTACAGGCTGTGTTACTGTTTCCTCATCCGGGCGCAGTGATCCACCTGGTCCCAACTATATTCTCTTGTCTGTTTTCTTTAATCCTTCACCACCCCGCCTCAAGTTCACCACTGGCCGTGCTGGACACGGTTCACAGAAACAGGCATAGCAGTACTCTTAGCACTTAAAAAAAGGTGTCCTTGAAGCAGGTCCTTGGATCCAATAATACTTTATACTGTTGTGTTGGTTCTAAATGCCAATAGTTTTTTTTTAAATGTTGAGGACTGAAACAATTTAAATACAAATAATTTTGCTAAAGTTATTTTAAATTCATGTAATTTAATCACCCAACATCACCAAAAGTTTAGTTAAAACAACAACGTAGAAAACATTGCTGTAAGCAGGTGGTGAGCATGTGCAATGTGAAGTAAAATCGAGAGTGCTGAGTGGAATGAATGCAGGGAAGTCTTTCTTGAAAAAGATTATACTTGATCTGATTCTTAAAAGAAACATCCTGTTCGATTATTGGGGTCCAGAACAGTGTTGTTGGGGAAAGAGACAACAGTGTGAGCAAAGAAGATACCGAGGTTGGAGAAAGCAGCAAGTTCAGGGGTCACTGAAGACAGAATTCAGATTTTTTAAATGACTACTTTTGTAGATTATGGAAATAATGTAAAAGTCAAACTAAAGGCCTGAAAAAAAAGTTCCTAAGGGAAGATATTTGAGAAAAATATTAATATTGATTACTGGGAATAGTCGAATGGCAGAGCAGATCTGTGGCATTTAATAAACCATATTATTTTTGCATAAGTATTCCACTTTTGTCAAAGTTATTTATAATCACAATTATCACTATTTTTCAAAGTAAACTTGTGGGCACAGGAGAGGCTATTTCCAGAAAAAAAACCTGTACATAGAGATAACATACATTCCTCAAGCTATATTTACCTGAAGTGACTTTGACAGATCAGGCTAACTGTGGCCCAAATGACTAGTTGACCCCCCAAGAGTTTAGAAGACAGGCACGCATGTCAAGCAAAAAAAATGAACAGAACAAGAATACTGGAACAATGGCCACTTATTCTGACCCATCCCTGAGGATTAGCTTGTCTCCTTTCTCAAGGGTATAAATTATTTAACTTTGATGACCTATTTGTAGCTGTGTTTTATTTAATTTTGCAAAGACCCGTCTTATGGAGTGGGTGACGAAGTCTGGGGGAAGGAAACCTTGGGTAGAGGTACAATTGTTTTGAAGTTCATTTCGGAGCACACCAGTTGACCAGGGAAATCACAGAAAGAGAAGCCAAGTGTGGGTACATAGACTACAGTGGTGCCCTTGGATTCCTACAGCTCATCACATTTTCCTCTGGAAGCATCTGAGGGGAGGGCTTTCTGTCATCATTTTCCATCTTTCTCTTTAGGTAGGTTCTCTCTCTCTCTCTCTCTCTCTCTCCCTCTCTCTCTCTCTCTCCCTCTCCCTCTCTCTCTTCTTTAGAAATGGGGGAGGGGCAGAAAGGAGGAAGATAAAAGGGTTAAACAGCAGGTTTCCTATGAAATTCCACATGGTGTATGAAAGTAGGAAGTGGAATCCTTTAACACCACCTAAATCTTGTTTTTAACATCCTGATTTTTTTTTTTTGTAACAATAAATCGGAACTTTTGACTAAGGCTAAAAACAGAATACACGGTTGAGTATGGAAGACGTGACCCAGCTTCTCCTCCTTTTCATTTTGTTTCAGTTTGAATGAGAAGGGGATGGCTCACACAATGAACAAGAACAGCAACTGGCTGTCTGTCTGTGAGCTCTGAGCCAATTATGATATTTATGTGGGAAAGTTTCCAATTCGTAAGTCTCAGTTATGTAGAGGTGGGAGGCAGCTGGTGTGAATGTCTGTCTGCAGGGTACATGCACAATTACTCCGATCCAATATGGCATGAACAGCAATGTGCTAATTCAAGAAAATAATTATCTCAATTTTCTTAACCTAAGCTTCTTCATCCTCACCACTTAAAAAAAAAAGACAAGTAAAACAAAAGAAGAAAGGCCAAAGCCAAAGTCATCAAAAGATTTTAAGATCTCTCAGCTACCTCTAGTGAGGGATAGCAGTAATGAAAGTAAGCTAAGTCTGAACTCATTATCTTTGTCCACAGTTCCTACTCATACTGTCCTCCCCCCGCCCTCTGCCAGGTCTCCATTTAATGAACAACCATCATCAATTCCTCCAGTTTCAGAATTTCTTGACTTCACTCTCTCCTTCATCTTTCATATTCAGTGGCTACCAAATTCTGCTGCATCTACCTTCAAAGCATTGTCCATTTATTTGTTGATGTATTTGTCGTCATTTATTACATACCTGCTGTGTACCATGTGTGCTGTGCTAGGTACTAAGGATACAAGGGCAACTGAGACAGACAGTTTCTGCCATCAACAAACTTATAGTCCAGTGCAGCGGTTCTCAACCTGTGGGTCGCGACCCCTTTGGCGGTCGAACGACCCTTTCACAGGGGTCGCCTAAGACCATCCTGCATATCAGATATTTACATTACGATTCATAACAGTAGCAACATTACAGTTATGAAGTAGCAACGAAAATAATTTTATGGTTGTGTCACAACATGAGGAACTGGTTTAAAGGGTTGAGAACCACTGGTCTATTGGGAGCCCAGACAAGAGACAAGTAAATAGGCAATTTCAATACCATGTATGCAAGCTGGTGGGGAAGGTACAGGGTGCACATAGGGACAAATCTAGCTTTGGGATTTCAGAGAAGACTTCCTAGAGAATCAATGATTCAGCTGAGACTCTAAGGTTTATAAAAATGTAGGCAGAAGAAGAATGCTTCAAGCATTCTCCATTAAACAAAATTTCATTGGACACTTACTGTGGGTCAGGCTTTACTCTAGGCTCCACAGTTAGTGAGAAAGATAGATACCATCCTGGCTCTCCTAGTGCTTACAGTGGTTCTCAACCTGTGGGTCGTGACCCCTTTGGGGGTCGAATGACCCTTTCACAGGGGTCGCCTAAGACCATCCTGCATATCAGATATTTACATTACGATTCATAACAGTAGCAACATTACAGTTATGAAGTAGCAACAAAAATAATTTTATGTTTGGGTCACAACATGAGGAACTGTATTTAAAGGGCCAGAAGGTTGAGAACCACTGGCTTAGAGGATGTCTGGTGGGGAAAAATAGACTTGAAAATATAGGCACAGAATATCCAACCAGCAATTGCTCCTGAGTATCTATCCATCCAGCACTCCTCCCTGCAGCTCCAGGCTCTGCTATGGACTCTGCAATGAATGCCTGGAGTTCCCTATTAGAATCCCTGCTTAGGTGAGCATGGTAATCTTCCCTGTACTTCCCTGCCTGTCTCTATATGCTTTGGAACACAGTCACAGAGCCTTTACTGAAGAGCTGGGTTAATTAAAGATCGCACTATAGGAGGGGAAAACTGTAAACTGTCAGCTAACATAGTTTTTCCTCCACGGTTCATGGGGGAAAAACCTAATGTATACATTCAACAAATATATGCTAGCTGTTCCATAAGGTGCTCAAGACAGAAAAAATCTCCTACACTATGGAGCTTTCATTTGAGTGAGAAGGAGATAGAAAATAAGTAAACATATAAAACGACAGAATAATTAGAGATGGATGAGGGAAATAAAGAAGGTGATACTTCTGATAGCTCTTCTCGGAAGGCTCCTCAGTTATATCACTCTGAAGGAAGTGACATGTTGGAGTTGGGACCCGGGGGATGGGAAGGAGCTGATATGCAAAACGCTAGAAAAGAGTTGCAGAAAAAGACCATGTGCAAGGCTTCCCAAGGGTCTCCTGCCCTTTGGTCATTGCCTCTCATCACAGGTGTCACCTTCTAATCTCTGCCTGCTCACAATGTGGCCACCTATCTTTCAGGACAACTCAGTCCTATCCGCAGGCTTAGCAGGGCCTGCTTCTGGGTCACAGGCAACATGTAGTTACATCCTTGGGTGGTGAGTCCTGTCTGTGATGGCTTCAGGGACCCTGCAGTTCACTCCCATTGTCTAGAAATTCAACCCTATTTCTGCAAGTATTTCTGCAAGTATTGAATCTGAGGCTGTTCCTGAATGGCAACGCTTTTTAATGGACTATTAATCCAAAATCTGAAATCCTTTGTTTTCCGTTCCTGTTCTTCCCACCCGCCTATTTTTCCGAACCATCGTGTGCTAAGCTTCCATCACATGGAAGTCAGGAGGCCACCGATTACCTTCAGATGCCATCAGCCGGGCCATTTCAGGAAGGGCGGTTCCCGGACTCGCGGGAGCTGCGGAGGCCGGGACTGAGAGCGCCAGGGTGACGTCACTCGAGGGTGGCCGACTCAGCGCGGGGCGTGATGTCACGCGGGCGGGCCGGTCCGCCGTGAGGTCACCTGCTGGGCGCGGCCAGGCCGAGTCCCCAGTGACGTCACGGGCGGGGCGGGGCCAGAGCGTGTCAGCGAAGCCGAATCAAAACAAGCCGGAGACCCGCCTTTTCCTCCTGCCCCGGAGCGTCTCGCTCGCGCCCCGAACCCGCGGCGACGCGAGGCTGCGAGCCTTGGTGCCGCGCGCCGACTCGCTGGAAGCCGGCAGGCGCGGCGGCGGGATGCGCGGCGC
>NW_005871059.1:10280526-10368479 GCF_000147115.1 Myotis lucifugus | reverse complement strand
CCGCCGGGGTGACCCCGCCCCGGACCCCAAACCTGTCGGCGGCGGCGGTTTCTTCGGCCCCCGCTTCCCGGGCCCCCCCGCACCGGTCCGCGCCCTGGCCCCTGCGCCCCGGACGACGTGGGGCGCCCGGGTGCCCGTCTCGGCCGCGCTACCCTCGGGCCCTGCTCGTGGTGCCCGCGCTGGCCAAGCCTCGTGTGTGCGCCCGGGCCGGAGGGGGAGGGAGGGGGTAGAGCTGCCCAAGTTGAGAAGAATGATCCGATTGAAAACTTAGGCACCAGTTCATTCTTCCCAGCGCTCCCCTCACCCCCCGCCCGAGGGAAGAGCCTGAAAGCCCAGCAAATCCGGGCTGGCTGAGTCCATGGCCACAGGTGAAGCGGCCACAGAGACATTTTTACTGTAGGGCGTGCGTGTGCGTGTGTGTGTGTGTGTGTGTGTGTGTGTGTGTCGCTCTTTAATCCTGTTGCTCGCTTGAGGAAGGAAGAGAATCTGAACTTGACTTCCGTTCTCAGCCCAGAGTTAAAAAAAAAAATCCACTATTCAATTCTGCTTCACGTTTTTAGAAGAAAGCCTGATACTCTTAGGTAGTGCCCCAGTGCACCTTTGGAGGGGCACACACAGAACAGCGAAGATGTGACAGGGTTGCTGATGTCACGACAGGGACAAGGCTTTGCCGGAGGGTGCGAGCACTTCACTTACTTGGACAGTTCCTTTGCATGCCTGTTGTGGTCAGCCAGATTTTCCGGGAAGGGAATGCAGGTAGCTTGTAATGGAAGAAGATTAAGATCTTTATTTCTGGCTTTTAAGTTGGAGCTTTCAGCTCTTGAATCCATTCTTTATGTACACCAGTCCCTTTTTAAAACGGGGCACCTGCACTTAGAAGAAACCCACAGTGAAGTGTTGCGGGTTAGAAACAGAACAGTAGGCCTCATTGGCTGTGCTTCTGCAATATGGGCATAGGGAGTTTCCCAAATGTACCGCATATGTGAATATTTAGGTACTACAGCGTTTGGCCAGACTGTCTTCTCCGTGTCCTGTTGTTTTCCTGGCTCTAAACTTCATTTTGGTTTTGATGTGACAGAGGGGGAGGAAGACAGACTCCTGGCTCAGCCATTTAGAACTTTGTCATCTTGGGAAGGTCAGTCTTTCTGAACCTCAATTTCCTTGCCTGTAAAATTTTTTAAAAAGGAGAGAGAAATATACTGATTATATTGTCCCCCTCAGAGGCTTATTGTGAGGCTCAAAGTGTCCTTTCTCCACCCCACCCCTAGTCCTTGTCGTTTTAAAGGCTTGTTACTTTGGTAAGAGCTTCAGTAAAGTTCCTCAAGAAAAGTAAGTGATAAACAATGATCACAGTCATTCATTCATTCAAAAAATAGTAAGCCCTTGCGGTTACAAGTACCATGTTAAGTATTAAAGGGGATAGTGGTAATCAAGGGAGAGGGCATGGTCCTCATGGAGCTTGTATTCCTATTCTGGGGGTGGTTGTGGCTTGCCCTGCTGTTTTTGTCTTTTTGGAAGCTTCAAATTAGCTATTTCCTTTTCTTCTTTGTCCAAAAGATTAGACCACTTTGTGGTGGTGTGAGGAAATTTTGTTTTTAGGCTGGTGGTATCTCCTCGTTTGTAAACAATGTCCCTATTAACTCTCCCCTGAAAAGGCAGAAGCAGGTATATTTAGCAGTTCTGTATATATCTATGTGAAGTTACGTATTTCTGATTTGGAACTTGTTTTATTAATTGAGTAGGGGGAAAAGGGAAGAAATGGGCTAAACATTGCCACAGTCAGGGTTAGAGAAGCTACAAACTTAACTTGTATTAGAGCTGTAAGCTGAAATTTATGATCCCAAATTCTTGGTGCTGACCTGGTGTGAGATCTCAGTGAATGATCCACCTTCATTCGAAGAACTCTTACTGCAGTTGGTAGTAACTGACCTTGGATGCTGAGACCTCCTGTGTGCAAAATGGGTAAATAAGGAAATTGCAGATGCTTTTCATTTTACCATTTAAAGCTGTGCATTACAACATGGGGTGGGAGAAGTAGCATTGTGGATTTTTAAAGGAGGGGCAAAAGGTATGTGCCAACTCTCAAAATCAACTGATAAGGCCCAATTATTTTGATTTTTAAAATGATATTAATGGGACTATTTTTTAAAATATATATTTTTATTGATTTCAGAGAGGAAGGAAGAGAGAGCGAATCATTGATCGGCTGCCTCCTGCATGCTCCCCCACTGGGGATCGAGCTGGCAACCTGGACCTGTGCCCTGACTGGGAATCGAACCATGACCTCCTGGTTCATAGGTTGATGCTCAACCACTGAGCAATACCAGCCGGGCTAATGGGACTATTATGGAATTTCTAAGTATATTTCAAATTTTTTTACTTAACTGATTGATATTAGATTTTGTGATAATGAATATTACAAATCAAACAGTTCTTCCAAGGATGTAGTAAATCTACATTCTATTAAACTTTAGAAGGTTTGTTCTCACTGTTTGAGTCAGTTGTGATCTGCATTGCAAGCATACAAACTTAATGACTTCACTAGAAGTTAATAATATTTATTTGTAGTTGTTTAGAGTTTATAGAATGGTTTCATGTCTTCTTGGGCAGTGTGGCCGCCAGGACAGGGTAATATTAGTTATTAGTTACTCACTGTCAGTAGGTATACTTATCCTAGAAAAGCAGATTATTAGCTAGGGAAAGCTTAGGGAAGTTTGGTCTGGTTGTAGTTGAAGAAGTTGAACCGCTGCAATTTTCCATCTTGGATAAGTTGAATATTAATAGTAAGGATTTTGTATCCCAATAAGAAATTTATTAATACATTTGTATATTTATTTATTTTAATCCTCACAGGAGGATATGTTTTCATTGATTTCAGAGGGAGAAAAAGAGAGAGAGAGAGAGAACATCAATATGAGAGAGAAACATCAGTTGCCTTCCATATGCACCCCACCTGGGGATAGAGCCCACAACCTGGGTATGTGCCCAAACAGGAAATTGAACCCACAACCCTTTGGTGTACTGGGCAACACTTCAACCAACTGAGCCACATAGGCCAGGGCTGTTAGTTCATTTTTAGATACTGTTTATTTATGTTTATGAAGCTTTTTGCAGGGATTATAGTAAAAGCACTATCCTCCTCCTACATAGTAAACATCTGTCTGCACATACTTTGATTGTAGATGGACAAGATTTGCCAGTCATCATTTTTAGGATGTAGTAATCACACAGTTGATTATGACTATGCAGTTTCATTCTGGAATTCTGGTTCCATTAGACCTCCATTTTTTTGCTTCAGGCCTAAAAATATATGAACCCTTGATCATAGTATCCCATTTTCAGTGGGCCTGGATCCCAAATCCTTTTGGAAGTTTCTGTTTTCTGAATGGCCATGGTTTACCACTCATTCCTGCCTGCCACCATAACCCCTGGCCTGCTGAGTCTGCCTCAACTCATTTAACAACTCTTTCTAGGAAATGGAATTAGTTTATAATATAGTGATTGGCTTTGCATTGGGTAGACCTAGATTCACATCCTGGCTCCTCAAATTACTTCCCACGTGGTCTAGAATAAGTCATTTGACTTCTGTGAGCCTCAGTTTCTGCATATTTAAACTGGGGTTATAGTGCCTACCCATACTTATACAGTAAGATATCTCTCTCTATTTACCTATTATGTATGTAATACATATTACCTACTTATATGTAAGTATGTATGTCTATAAACAGTGTCTGAGTTATAAAATGAGCTTACTAAATGTTAGCTGTTTGTCTTAGGTCCTGGAAATAGTCTCTGAGATGGAGATTGACATGTAGTTTACTGTGGCTGCTCTTGGCATCATTACTAGTGGCTGAGTGAGGGGAGCATGGCAGGGGGAGGAGTTGAACTGTGATGCAGTGATAATGGAGCTCTGGAGCTGGGATGGCCCTGCAGAGTTATCTAACCTGGAGGCATGGGGGCAGGGCCTTTAAACCTTCCCTCCCCTACTGACTGCTTATTCGGACCTGGGCAGCCCCAGGGAAGAGGGTCTGACCAGAAGGTCTCTTAGCTGGAGAGCCTCTGTGGAGAGGGACTGAATTGAGAGCCTTTGGTTCCAAGTGAAGGAGAGCCTCTCTTACTCCCCTAGCATTATGGGTTTCCTCACTTAGCGCCATTCACCTGAAACACAGGTGTGGGATGGTTCTCACGACTAAGTAGGCTTCATGGGCCAGGTTGGGAGTTACCAACCATCGTAACATTGTTTTGATGGGAATATGTGTTCTGAATAGCTTTTTAGAGCACCACCTGTTCCTTATAGACCATATATATATATATATATATATATATATATATATATATATATATAAAATGTTTTGGCCAACTTAGGCTTATATCTATTGAAAGGAAAATGAAGAGTGCTTGCTGTTTATTTTCTAATCAAGGAATATTTATTGAGGGTATAAAGTATATAGACCACCATTGTGGTCTTGGAAGACATTTTCTTGCCTTATCTAGAAATTACTTTTGTTGGATCTTGAAAATATCTGCTACTTTTGATCTTGTCTTTGAAATCCACCTTTGTAATGGGCATTGATAGAAAATATTGCCTAATTCATCAAAGATTCATCTTGTGCACTTTGTTTATTATAGTAAGAACTATTCTGCGCTCTGCTAATGGTGTTTTATTCACAGCCCTTACTCTTTCTCTCTTTACTTGTTGCAGGACTTGAGCTTAAATTCTAGAAACTAAACCTTTAATGTTAGCTTTCCTTCAAGTCCAATAATATATATCATCTGTAAAAAAACTGAAAACAGTAGATAAAACTGGGAACTCTCTGCAGCTTAATCCTCCTCTAAGCAATTTAAAGAACTTGAAGGTACCGAAAGGGAAATTTTAGGGGAAAAAAAAAACTTGTCTTGATTGATTTTGATCACCAGCTCTTTAATATTTTTAAGGGATTGATTCAATTAAAGATATTTTGTCAGTTCATTATTTTACCAGTCATAAAATGGGCATTATGGAAGAAAATTAAAAAAAAAATAAAGGGGATAGGCAAAGTTCTTTTTTACTTTCTAGTCAAACACATAATCCCACCAGTTAGATCACCATTGTTAACGTTTTGATATATATTCTTGTAGTCTTAAAATTTTTGTTCTTACAGACAGTTTTTGAAAAAAGAGGATCATATATCTTACTAGAGGCCTGGTGCACAGATTCGTGCACTGGTGGGGGGGGGGGTGTGGCCTGCAGGGATCAGCCCATTGAGGAACAGCCACTCATCCCAGTCAGCGGAGCGGTGCTCCCACTGTGGGAGTGCACTGATCACCAGGGGGCAGCTCCTGTGTTGAGCGTCTGGCCCCCTGGTGGTCAGTGTGTGTCATAGTGACTGGTCGACCAGTTGTTCTGGTTGTTCTGCCATTCGGTCACTGGGCTTTTATTATATAGGATAATCTGCTTTTTACACATACAATATTTTGTGGGCATTTTAGCAGAGCCAGAAATTTACCGGTGTGTCACTGCTTTTTTTTTCTTGTTAATCCTCACCTGAGGATATTTTTTCATTGATTTTTAGAGTGAGTGGAAGGGAGGGGGAGAGACACACAGAGAGAAACATCGATGTGAGAGAAGCACATCGATTGGTTGCCTCTTGCACTCACCCCAATGGAGCCTACAACCGAGGTACATGCATAATGTGCCATCATATGTCTGCATTTGATCATTCTGCTATTGTTTGATCTTTAGGTCCTGCTATTGTTTGATCTCTAGGCATTATCCAATTACTTTCTTAGGATAAATTCTTACCTGTGGACTTGCTATGTCAGAGGATATGCATATTATTATGACTTTTAATACATGCTGACAGATTGCCCTATAGAAAGGTTGTACCAGTTTAACCCTGCTGTGGTCAGAGCGTCCTTTGCTCACGGCCTCGCTAATCCCTGGTTCTTACTGTTTTAAAGGCATACTGGAGAATTGCTAGTACCCCCAAATGTGTCAGCAATAGGCGGGCCTCATTGGACCGACAGCCTGGAGCAGATGCTGCCACACTGAGGGGGACTTTCCAAGCCTTTATGGATTTCTGCTGGGGACTTATGTGCTCTTTAGTGATTTGGTGGTTAACAGATTCAACAGAATATTGAATAATGCTGAGTGATATTTTAGCAGGTGGTCTTAGTGAAGATAGAAGCATAGGCTTTGAAATCAATCCTGTTTGTACCATTATTCTAATCTTCAGAAGGAAGGCTGAGCATTTTTAAAGTTTTAGTCAAAAAGCATGTGTCTTGAGCTGACCTGGGTGTAAACCTTATTTATAAGGGCTACAACTTGCGAGCAGTGTTACTTTGGGGCAAGTTACTTAATATTTTTTGGTTTCCACTTTCTAAATGCAGCCCTTTGGAGTGTTTTCGAAGATTTAAGAAAAATATGTGTGAAAAATCTTGGCACAGGGCCTGGAAGATATGGTTACTGTCAACAATAGCTTTATAAATTTAATGGTTTTTTCCAAAAAGCTCTTAAACGGTTATGCTCTTGAGAACCGACACTGAGACAATAAGGTGGTGGTGAAGGATCTGTGACTATTATAAGAGAAAAAGCCTGGTATTTACAGGTTTTTATTCAAGTACTGATTTAACTATAAATGATCTGTTCTTTCCTCACTATCTTTCTCTGATAATAGTTTACCTGGAAAAATCAGATTATTTAGTTAAAAAAGAAAAAAAGTAAAAAGCAAAGTGTGAAAATGGTTACATCTTCATTTCTTCATTCAGTCACTTATCCATCTTGTATATGTTGAGTGCCTGCTATTTGTCAGGCACGTGTTAGGCTGTGGGATTACAAGGACAAAAGAACTGGGACCGGGGTTTTTGGCATCGATGGGAGCCTTTATAGAAACAAGTGCAAGTAGGTAATTACATGTACTACACAAGGGCAGCTATGAAATAAAGTGCAGGATCTTCTGAGGTGGTAAAATACTGGATTAAATGTGGGGGTTCAATTCAGTGTGAAGATGTGGAGAAGTGAAATGAGCATGTGGAGTTGAAAAGTAGCTGAAAGGAGTTCAGGAGCGCAGTGTGTTCTTTAGGGACCAGCCAGAGCTTAATAATACCCTCTCTTCTCCAGGCAACAGTTAGAATAATTCATTCACTAATTTACTTGTTCATTTGTTTGCTTATTCACTGTTTTGTTCATCTATACACTCATCCATTACTAAACATTTATTATGTGCTTACTATCTTCTATCACTGGAAGTATAATGTTGAATTGTACCTATGAGTATCAGAATCTGCACCCCCCACAGGCTCTCGGTGAAGCTGGGATAGAGACATGTATGTAAACACTGGAGCCACGATAATGTGCTATGGGTGCCCAGTGGGAAGAATAATTTGTTTGCTGGCGGAGGGACAGTTGAGCTGAGTCTTGCAGGAAGAGAAGCAGTTAGCTCTGAAAACAGAGGAAGGATGTTTCAATCAGAGGGAGGTGGGAAAGAGCCTTGAGTTCTGGTTGCTGCCAGGAGTTTGTGGCTGGTTCGAGGTAGGACGCGAGGATGGAAAAGGAGGGAGCCAGCCAGGCAGTCAAATCTGGATCTTCTGTAGCCAGTGCAGAACTACCCCTGAGGTATGTCAGCAGGGACAAGGTCAGTTGCATCTGCAAAAGGAAATAAATATAGATTGTTGACAAGCTAGTCAAGGATCGGCAGTCCAGCCTGCCATGGACCCTTGATTGTGGTTTTTCAGTAAAGCAGTAGGCAGGTTGCACATACGTACTGCTGTTTTTGCACAGCAGGGTGATAGTGTCTCCCAAGGCTGCTGTGTGCAAAGTGTGTCTTAATTGTGGGCACCAGCATCCCTGTGCTTCCGAGCCATAGGAGGTTAGCTAATTGAGGTTAACTTCAGAGAACCAAATGCCAAGGGAGGGGTTGGGGCCATAGGAGCACAGAAAGGCTTTTCTCGGGGGATGGGGGATAGGGCTGTCCCTGTGGTTTATTTTTCATACTTTGCTACAAAGTGTATATCTCTATGCCAGGTTGGACTAATTATTTTGGTTTGTCATTTTGCTTTTATCATCAAATCAGTTTTAAAACAACAAACTCATGAGGTTGGGGGGGGGTAATTGTTTTGTACAAAGTGACTGTATGTGTGTTTTAATTCTGTGTTTCAGAATGCTTCCAGTTTTCAGTAATTGGTGAAATAGCAACTTGCTTTATTTAATCAACATGATGTTTTAGCTTGATTGTACTTGAGAGGTTTTTATAAACTGACAAAAAGTGAGTAGCATTTGTATTACTTAATAATTATATGTTCTGATTTATCAGAAGTAGAAAGGGAAACAAATTATTTCTGCTAAATTATACTTATGAGGATAATATTTGAAAACAGTTGCAGGAGTTAAAGTTAGAAACAAGAAAGATTAAGAGGAAGTTTAAAGAAAAGTGAGGAAGGAGGAAGACATAAAGAGGAAGTGTTAAATGTTAATCATGTAATTGTTTAGACTGTAATCAATAAGAAAGTTAGTATGGTTCTCATATATACTCATAATACAGTGTATTTCACAGATTTAAATTGTCAGAAAAGAAAAACGTTTTCTCTACCCTCTTAGGTTCAGTATTTAGAGGCCTGCAAATTAAACTGACAAAAGATAGATTGCAGAGAGAAAAATCAGATTTAATCAGGAAAAAAATGTGACTCATAGGGGCTAGGAGTTAGGATTTGTGGCGTATATACCATCTTCATAGGAGAAGGGGAGGGGAGAAGGGTACTTTGGGAAAACAAATGACCTAATAATAGAAGGGGACAGAGAGAAAGGACACCTTTAGGAAAACAAATAACTTCTTGGAAAGACAAATGGTTCTAAGAGAATAGCTGGGAGATATGACAGTTTTGCGTCAATGTGCGGTTCAGTGTGGCCTGGAGACTTATCTCTGGTGATAAGAGTCAGTCTTCCCTGGTTGCTTCTAGGGAGGGGATTTATGACAATTGAGTTCTTTTGAGAGGCCTTTCTTTTTGGCAGGTAGGAGATTTCGGGAACTCAAATGCCTTCAGCTCAAAATAGTTTTTAGGCCACAATGGCATATTCTGGACCCCATCAAAATATATTGCAACTCAAATCATGTTACCCCTATAATAGGAATTATAGATAGTCAGATAGCAAGAGATAGTATCATAGTTCAGGATTTTTATTTTTCATTTCGTTGGAAATTTATTAGAAATAGAGAGCCTTAAGGCATATGACTTTATAAAGTTGATAAAGAGGATGAATTTAGACAAAAGTTAGTAGGATATCAAATTGCTCATGAGTAAGGGAGATATTTGCTAAATTTTAAAATGTATATTTTGCCCTAAGGGTAAGCCCAAGTTTGTTGATGCTTTACCTCATGTCTCTTCAAGTTAAAGTACTCTGGAGAATCTTTTGACATTGATGCTGAAACTGAATCACAATCTATTTTAGGTTTCTAAATCAGCGGTCCTGAATGTAATGATTATTTCAGTATAATTCTTAGTAGAACTCTGTTATAACACAATTTCTTATTAAAGTGACACTCTCCTTATGCCCAACAAAACTCAATGTCTGGGGAGAAATGGAAACAAACTGGGGAATGTACAGAAGCAAGTTCTGGCTATTTTTGATTGGCAGCAGGTGCAGTTTGTAATCTGAGAGGCTGAGCCTGGGATGGTTGGTGACGGTTGTTAATGAACACACACAATGTGCCAGAGCCATGGAGAGAGCCTGGCATTGAGAATAGGAAGTGTCTTCCAGTGGTAAAGGCAAGAACGTGCACGCCTAACATGAGGCAGCTCCAAGAATTCTTTCCATTGGTTTCCAGCTCCTCAGATCTCTTCTTATCTGGCAGCACTTACGTATACACTGCCGTAACATTAGCCCTGTAGTGATATGGTCCGACTCTATTAGGCCTTCAGTTTTAGAGGTCCAGGTGAGGTTTTGCAGTACAGAAGCCAAAAAGGTTAGATTCCTGCGTGGTAGGTGTGTTGGTGCTTCAAAACCCATAGAATCAAAAGAAAGGAGAAGTGACCGTTCCCAGTGATAGGAACGGTGATGGTACTACCATTGCCCTTTATTGAGAGCTTACTAAGACCAGGTGTGACACCTAGCAGTCTGCAGTCTAGGTTTGAGGACGAGGACACTAAGCTCCCGAGACAGCCGCCTCTCCTTCAGTGAAGGCACATGGGGTCAGGGAGATGTCGCCCGATGCCACAGTTGGATCCTCTTTGATGTTGGATTCATCTTGACTGACACACACGTGTGCATAAAATATGAAGTTTTTAAGTAGAGGACTTAAATTCAGTATAAAACAACCAAGGAAGCAATAGAGCCATTTAAATTGCTTTTAAAAGGTCTCATGCTTATCATTTTGACACTTGAGCTGAAATTTAAATTTGTAAAACAAGAAAAGACCTGAGCAAGGAAGCACTTTGCCCACACCTTGTGTACTCATGATCTGATTCCTTCTCATGATAGGACTTCTGTTCTTGTAATTGTGGAGACTGTGAACATTTGAACGGGCACTTTCTGTTCTGAATGGGTCACGTTTCATAACTGAGAACTGATTATCTTCATTAGGCTAAAGTCCTCGAAGAGGGATCACTGGTCACAAGGCCTGCGGTTTTTCTGGCTTTGGTGCACCTGGCCAACCCATTCTCCAGAAAGGGTTTAACCTCTTTATGCTAACACTGGCCCAGCACGGAGTGCTCCTTTCTTCTCACTCCTCAGCATGGATTTTAATAACCATTTCGGATGGATGACCCCCCCCCCCCCATTGTTATTTGTACCTGTTGGATTTTATGTATACTGCTCGTTTGCATTTTTTTCTGTTTGTGTTTTTGGTCCATTTCACAAATGGGATATTTGGGTTCTTATTGATCTGCATCGGTCTTTGTATATTCAGGATACTTTTTGATGTACATTTTCCCCTGTTTTATGGGTTGTTTTTTTTGCTGTTTAATATGTTTTCATTCATTAGAAATGTTACAGTTTTGTATGATCACAGAACATCCACATAGAGAGAGAACTTTAAGAGGAAGATAGGGTAGAGTGAGGCAGGTTGTCTGTGAAATTGCTTGTAGGAAAAGTGGTTGAGCATGGTATAACATTCGTGACTGCGTTCACTTGGGCATCAGTGGACAGTAATGCTGTTACACTTGTGAGGATCTGTTTCCTTTTTGTATTTGATTTTAGAGGCTCTTTCACAGAGTGGGTTGCAACTCCTGCCGCCCTCTCTGACCTCTTGACCCTCAGCTTCCCTGACTACTACTGACCAATTGACAGCCGAGCTTCAGTGCTCAACACCTATCACTTTCTGTACATTTCTAAAACCCCTTGAAGTTTTTATTCCAGCCAGTTCCCAGGACTTTGAAACTTTTACATAAAGGCCCATTATTTCCTTATCACCTCTTCTCAACAACCAAGCTGCCAACGGAGGCCTCTTATAGGCTAAATTGCCCGTGACCTCCTTTTGATAGCAAACTTAAATGCTGAATCATAAGAAAGTTCTAGTTTTTCTCATTCTGGCATTTGGATTGAAATTACATTTGTATGTTAATAAAATGAGACCATAGCACTCAATTGAAACAAGAGTGTATTCCCACCCCACACATCATGTTGATTTGGTAGCCCTTGTGCTTTTTCAGATGTCTGAGATTTGGGGAAGGTTCCCAAACTGCTTGTTCTACAGATTGAGATTTGAGATTTGGTTATAGCTTGAGATCTGCCATTTTGCAAGGCCAAGGAACCTTTCTGAGTATAAATGTTCTTATCTTTAGAAAGTAAGGATAATAGGACATTGTTTGTGACTAAAGCTTTACAAACAAACTGTAGAGATGTTTGAAAAAGCAAATAGTTGTGTCAAGATTTGGGGTTTTTGGTGTTTTCTGGTTGGGTTTTTGATTTTTAGTTTGTCATGTGGTAGTGTGGCTGCTTCCCAGTTTGTAATGAAATGCACACTCTGGTTAGTTGGAAGAACCCAAGCAGACCTTTGCTTTCCCCAGTGGAGTTTGCAGCAGATGCTCTCCTAAAATCCGTATTCAGCTTCCTTGGGGGAGCTTTTAGTTTCTCTTTAAGTTCAGATCTGGGAGTTCTTGCTGTGTGGATTTTCCCAGAGACTGCAGTGCTTGCCTGCTGGCCTCAGGGTAAGTCCAGCTTCTTGAACGAGTTGAGTTTTTCTGTAGTTTATGAAAAAGACCTTTCTGACCCCAGAGTAGGGAAGGACTATGGCAGCTGAAGCCTTGGGGAGGGTTTTTTTTTTTTTTTTGTTTTTTTTTACCAGTGTAAGTATAGCTGACTTGGGGATTTTTTTCTTGTGATCTGTGAATCATTCTGTACCCAGGTTTCATTATAACAGCAGATTCCACTGTGATTTTAACCATTTGATTAACAGAGCCTTGCTTTTGGCCTATTGTACTACATGATTTTTGAGTAGATGCCTGCCTGTATTTGTAATCATGACTCAACATAGTTCATGTTTTGATTCACTTCAGGCCTTTCTGCCTTCTGCTCTTTACCTACCATTAGGGCCTTAGAGAGTGGGAGTTTAAGTGTTACTGTAAAAACATTAAAAGGCTTACATATGACTTTAATTTGTTTCCTTACTTCCCTTTTAGATTTTGCATTTTAAATTAGGTTAAAGAAAAATGAAAACAAAACAAAGAAGAAAGAAAACAAAACAAAAACTAATTTATAGAGGCATACAACAGATTGGTGGTTACCAGAGGGGAAGCGGGTGGAGGGAGGGTGAAATGAGTAAAGGGGGTCAATTGTATGGTGACAGATGGAAACTAGACTTGCTAGCAGCATGATCTAGTTCATGCAGATGTCAGTTTATAGTGTTGCACACCTGAAACTTTCATAATCTTATAAACCAATGGTTACCTCAAAAAATAAATTAACAGTCTTGTGAATATATCAAACTGTATTACGGAGTTATTCATAGTAATTTGTGTAGGCATGTGATACTTGGCATGTGTATACTATATGTAAAAATATCAATGTGTTTATATCGAATCTTTGTTTTTCTTGGGATTTGATTGATTAAAAACAGTTTGTAAGCTTCACCTTTGATATATTCATATTAAAAATTTGACTTTGGTATAAATCAGTTTTCCTCATAACTTATTTTTTTTAAACATTCTATGAGATATATAATCTAAGGAATACTTGGAAGAAGTTTTAAAAAATATATATTTTAGAGAGGGAAGGAGAGGAATAGAGAGATAGAAACATCCATGAGAGAGAAACATAAATTGACTACCTCCTACGTGCACATTACTGGGAATCAAGCCCAAAACCCAGGCATGTGTCCTGACTGGGAATCGAACTGGAGACCTCCTGATTCATGGGTCACTGCTCAACTGCTGAGACACATCAGGAAGAATTTTGGAAGAATTTTTAAAGAATTAATTTGAAATGTTTTTCTCTTGACAGATATGGAAATACTATTTAGAATTCATTTGAAATATAATCATATGTACATTTGAATATATTTACACATGTTAATCGAATTTTATGTAATATGGCAAATTCTCTTATGGCCAGATTTCTAGATATTTTTGCTGTTTTATAAATGATATATTACTTTTTCCCTCTAGTTTAGAAATGAATAGTTTTGAGTCTTTGATAATGATCATACTGTAAAATTATATCTGTGTTCTGTAAGAGTTAGTAATTGGGAAAGGAATGAATGTCTAGTTAAAAGGATAATACCGGCACGTTGGCCGTTGTTGATCAGTGATTGGCCTGCACACGAAAGGTCAAAAGGTTGCAGGTTTGGATCCTGGTCAAGGGCAAGTACCTGGGTTGCAGGTTCCAGCCCAGTTGGGTGTATTCGGGAGGCAGCCAATCACTGTGTCTCACCTGGATGTTTCTCTTTTTCCCTCCATCCTCCCTTCTTCCCTCCCTTCCATCTCTCTAAAAATCAATGGGAAAAACATCCTCTGGTGAGGATTAACAAAAACAAAACAAAAAAAACCCACGTCGTCGCTGGCTTAATAATATATCAATGGGATCTAAACTTTGCAGTAGGAAATGTCATGAGATGGTCTCTTGAAAACAAGTCATATCACAACATGCTGTGTGAGTGTACTTAGATGATGCACTGCTAGGCCAGGATTTAAGACATGACTGATTTGTGAGTCTAGTTTTCATTTTTACTGAGGTATTTATAAGACTTTGACACGCCTTCTCCTTTGACAAGTCTTTCCCTGTTGCAACAGATTCTGTAACTTGTTTGGTTGCTGAAGCACTGGCCTGCAGTATGGCCCCAGGCAAAAGCTTTGTCTTTCTGCCTAATCCCAGCAGAGTGACTGATAGGGTGGGAGGGATCACTATATACATTTTCTCAGGTTTATTTTGAAGGGAGGGTAGGGAGCAGAAAGAGTATATTTTTTAGGGAGTTCAGTAGGGCAGTAAAGGTACATGGAAAACAAAGGTAGAGAAATGAATTGAGCACTTTGTGCTGGGGTGTTATTGGTTTTAAGTACAGTAGTCTTAAAATCATCCTGGGAGTTGGTACATTGATCCAGTTCGTTGACCAAACAGGGTCCAGGAAAGGCAGGCTGAGTTTTTGTTTCTCAATGTCAGTGCTTTTTCTGCTGTCCAATTTGATAGTCTCTGTACTGGTAGAATCCTTTTTCTTTACATTTTTTACAAGGAACCTGCTTTATTCTTATTGATTGACAAGTAGACCTTTGCTCATGACTTATTTTTCTTCAGTTTAGCAATTCTATTAGCTTGAGTAGATTTACCTCATTGTCTATCTTTGTTTTTAAAGAATGCAAAGATTGAGGTCAGGAAATCTTTATATTGTAGTTGGGTTTAAGCACTTGCTTCTTTAACTTGGTTTTCCTTATATCTAGTTTTTAAGTAATTCTGAGGATTCATATGGTATTGAACATTTTGAATAAACTTACTAGTTCAATGACCTTGGGCAGACCACTGAAGGATCACCTGGAAGTGGGCACAGGAAGAGTTTGTAGAATCTGAACCAAGGGATTGCTTATTTCTGTGTGTGGAACTTCAGTATTTTTAAGAAACATTCAGGAATAACTATGAACATTATCTTCATCCTGATTTTCAGCCTAAATTAGGTTTATTTTGGGTCTATGTCGTTTTGAGTCCTGACATGGCCTCTGTTAAGGAAAATATGAATTTCTACTCTATAGACAACAATGATATATTTATATGTCAATATTGATATATTGTTATCAGAGTATTGAGGCCAGAATGGGAATAAAAATTAGGTAAAATAGAAACTTATAGCTTTCTGCTTAGTTTGAATTTGAGGCGTGGTAGGCTTGTGAGTTTTAATTGAAAGTAAGGAAAGAGTGGGACTAGGGGAATAAACTAAATATATTGAGTGTTAAAAGTCCAAGTTGTTAAATATAGTTGAAGGGCTCTTTTATTTATTTATTTATTTATTTATTTATTTATTTATTTTTAATGTAAAGCTTCCATGTTTATTTGGATAGAATGGTTTGTCTGAGTAAAAGTCTTGTGTTTAAACCAGTGATGGCGAACCTATGACACGCGCATCAGAGGTGACACGCGAACTCATTTTTATTGGTTGATTTTTCTTTGTTAAATGGCATTTAAATATATAAAATAAATATCAAAAATATAAGTCTTTGTTTTACTATGGTTGCAAATATCAAAAAATTTCTATATGTGACACGGCACCAGAGTTAAGTTAGGGTTTTTCAAAATGCTGACACGCCGAGCTCAAAAGGTTCGCCATCACTGGTTTAAACCCTACTCTAAGCATAAAAACATGTTTAACTGATTGTAATCTCCATGTACTCAACTTGCTACCCATTTTGGAGCAGTCTTCCATTACAGTAACATAAGGGAGGATAAACTAAATCAGAGGTTAAGATAGATATGCTTAAGTGAGCTTGCTATCGTTCCTATGCTAATTGAAGCAAGTTGAAAAAATATTTTTGCTTTAACTTTCCTTTATATATCAGCTTTAGTGTCTTTTAAAAATTTTTAGTAGGAGAAGATGCCTCAAAATATTTGACAAAATTTATTTAAAAGCCTCTTTAGTTTTCAGTTAAAAAATATTTACCAGTTAATTAAGAAATGATTTTTAGGCACCAGTGGGATGCAGTTAGTCTTCTAACCAGTCTGTGTCCACTTCTTCTAACCCGCTTTGGATCACTGCTGAAGCAGAGGTTTTGCTTCTGGGCCTGGTGGACGATCATGTGGAAGGGAGGAGGCCTGATTGTGGAGTTCCTTGAATGTATCCAAAGGATTTGGGACTTTAGTCTGGGGGTTTCTGAAGTGCCTGAATGTGTGTTTGAGATAATCATAGTGTAATTTTCAGAAGGCTGATATGAAGGTGGTGGTCAGACTTTTTGTTTTTTTATCCCCTAAAAGAATGTGAAAACAGAGTCGTCCTTGCACATTTGACGTCACATCATTTTTTTTTAAAGGTTTACATAAATTTAGAGGGTATAGTTTCCATTTAATTGTAAACATTTCCATTTAAATGTACTAAAACAATACAAATACATTAACTTGATAACCATTATCAGCTCTTTAAAAATAATAATGAGAAATTTTACATTTTTTTCTTCATTTCTATTCAGTTTTTCCCCCCAGAATTTGATCCTAAGATGGAGTATTGTCCTGCTTGAAAGCTCTTTATTGATCATCCTATCATGTTTTTCTATAAAAAATGTATATAAACTTAAATTTATATTGAGAAGCACTTCTTGAATGGCAGAATAAGGACTTCTAGAAGTCTGCTTCTCCATAAAGCCAATGAGAACACTGGCAGAAATGATCAAAATAACTTTTTCAGAAATCTAGAAATTAACCAGTAATCCCAGGAGTGTTCATTCAAGGGAAATGACTGACTTCTTAAAGAACAGTGAGTTTTGTGTATGTTAACTTGCTCTATTCCTTTCCTCCCCAGCGTCCAGTAGCTTTAAAACAAACAGTATAGTAGTCCTTGGAGGGGGAAGAATAGGTTAAGAGCTCCCCCAAAGCCCTAGACCTAGAGAACTGTCACTGTTTGACCTTTATGGAAGCTCCCTGATAAAGCCTCATTCAGAGGCTTTATTTGACCTGACTCAGAGATCACCCAGTGGTAAAAGTCCTATCCTTGGGTGTCTGTTGAAAACAATCGGCAGTAATTGTTTAATATGCCACTGCCTGCAGCAGTGATACCAGTGGGGGCAAACAAGAGGTGGGCCAAAAACTTAAGGAAGTTATATTGTGAGTGAGAGATCCGTAGGGGCTTTGAAAAGCTCTGACATATTTCTGGTGCTTTGGAAGACCAGTGTGCATACCCAGGAAAGACCTGGGGAGGCCCTCATTCTCTCTTCTGGCTGACCTTGAGGCTCTGCAGAAGTAGGAAAGTAATGGTTGAAACATAAACTGATGAAGCAATGAAGATGTGCCCCAGCACACACACCGAGCCCCTGGGCGATGTCAGGGTGGGAGGCTTACTGGGGTGGAAGTACTTGATGCACCTAAAAAGGCATTTGGATTTACATTTCATGACAAAAAACCTTGTACTGGTTTAATAAGACACACTGCACGCCAAACCTCCCCACTGGAATCTGATCTAAAGGAGTGTGTGGACATCATCTATGAAATCTTTCTTAAAATTTGTTTCCCTCAGTAGAGCTTTTGGAAAGTATTGAACAGCAGTGAATTATGGCTTGTATTCTGTGACCTGGTCTGCACATGACCCATGTTGCCAGCTAATCATGCAGCCATATGTTTTACCTGTTGGACAGCCCAGGGAGGAGGTAAAGCCATTTGTCTTTTGAGCTGAGGCCATTGGGAATCAGAGGTAAGGGGAGGGGCCCACTCCACCATGGCCTTTGGTCTCCAGGTACTGTTGTGAGCCCACCAAGAGAGAGGAAGCAGGCCAGTGTTTGGGGGATGCCGTGCTGTAACTCAGGTGGTAAATAGGGATCACATATGAAAATAAGATTTAGGAGTTTTTATTATGGCCAAGGCGAGGACGCTGACAAGGGTAATAAATCAAGTTCTGTCTTTTTTGGAGTCTTTAAAAATGGGATAGTTTAACAGTGGTCTGGACAGTTTCTCTGCAGTTACATATAGGTACATATACATGCACACTTACATTTAACCTGGAGTACTGTTCCCATTTTAAGACTCTGAGTTGGTTCTCAGAACTCTGGGTCCTACCTTTCCTTCAGGGTGAGTGTTGTATAGTTCTCTGTGATCCAGCACTCTCACTAAGCTCAGTGGTTGCCCATGGCTAAATAATACAGACTTTGCCATATTAGTCTAGTTAAGTTACTACATAAACAACAGTACCAATAGTATATCCAGTGAGTAGAAGGAACTGATTTCCGGAGTTGCCATGTTATGTTATTAAAGTGTCCAGTGTTCAACAAAAATGTAAGATACTCAAGGAAATAGGAACATAGTATGGCTTATGATCTTCGCCACCATTTCCATCCCCTATGCTAAACTCTGCATTCCGCACTGGGCACATAACGGGGGTTCAAAAACAGCATTTGAATCGTCTCACATTGATTGCTGGCTGTAATTGGCTGATATCAGATCCCATGAATTTCTTTTGTAGTAAGTGTTGACAAACCCTGGTGTTTTGTTTTTTATTTTTTTAAATTCTCACCCGAGGACATGTTTTTATTGGTTTGAGAGAGAGAGAGAGAGAGAGAGAGAGAGAGAGAGAGAGAGAGATTGTCTCCTGCACAGGCCCTGACTGGGGATTGAACCCACAACCTGGGTATGTGCCCTGACCGGGTAACCTCGGTATGTGCCCTGACCGGGTGGGAATTAAGGCAACCTTTCTGTGTACTGGACAATTCTCCAATCAACTGAGCCACATGTCTCCTAGAACAGGGTTCTGATTAAATGATAGCTTTTTAAAAAAAGTCATACATTTGCCCAAACAAGTTTATTAGTATCCTGAAAAATGCAAAGGCTTTTTTTTTTTTAAGGCAATAATATACATTCATTCCAGGAACAGAAAAGAGGAAACTGGGGATGCTGATGTCATCACATGCATAGAGTATTATCAATATTTTCTGTTTCCAAATACTCATTTGTGTATATTCTTCTATATTTTTCATCATTCTGTTTATTCCAGTGTTTGAAAAAAGATGAAGCAAACCTGCTAGACTGGCAAGCTTCAGAATCCTGTGTCACTGCCAGGAGAAGATGCCCTGAATTTGCATTGATGCCAAGCAGGGAGGCAAGGGCTGACTAGTGTCTTAGAGAAGGTGCTCAGAATTCCAAATATCACTGAGCTGGTCAACATTCAAAGAGTGACACGAGAAAGGGCAACCCAAAAAGTAAACAGTTGTTTACTGGCAATTGTAATCAAGGCAAAAAATGACTGGGGTTCACAAGGGATCATGAGATTAAAATTTAACTGTTAAAGAACCTGGTTAGTGAAACCATAACTCGCCTTTGAGGACTAGTTTGGATTTAAAATAAATTCAAGCCCTTGTCTTTTCTTTTTGTTTCATAGTTTTCTGTTTGCAAAAAGTATAAGAAGATAATAAGCAATTTTCCTATGAAAGAGCATTTTGGATTTTTTGTATTAAAGCAAATGAAAGTAAAATGCAAGGGTTTTCTTTGTTCACCGTGGAAATAATATTGCATCTAGAGTAGTGCATAATATGTACACATGTACATGTGTATAAAATTTCAGGGATAAGGCTATATCTAGTTATTCATAGCTCATGTACATAAATGAATATGTGTGCCTTATTTCAATTGACATCTGTTATAAACTTATTTTTTTATAGTTCTTATATATGAGTATACATATATAATTTTCCTAATTCTTATATTTAAGAATTATATTATTTTCTTGTAATTCTTATATATGACTACATTATAGGATTAATTTACCAATGAATATGACTTTTTTGTATTACTAACCATTTGTACGCCATAAGCGTCTATAGACGCAAGCAGCGGACCTTTTTAAATTAAATTCAAAATATAGTGGCAGTTAACTGGTTAAAACAAGTTACTATTATAATTACTAATGCCATTAATAAAGCCCAGATAAGAGCAATAGTTTGTTATTCTCGCTATTAAGTTGTTACATTGACATTTCTTTTCAAAATTTTTTAAAAAAACTTTACTTTTCAATTGCAATTTCATTGAATATTATTTGTATTAGTTTCAGGTGTACAGCAGAGTGGTTTGATCATAATATAGATTATAAGTGTTCTCAGTATTTCCAGTACCCATCTGGCACCATACATAGTTATTACAATATTATTAACTGTGTTCTCTGTGCTGTACTTTACATCTGTGTGCCTATTTTGTAACTACCAATTTGTGCTTAATCCCTTTACCTTTTTCACCCAGTCCCCCAGACCCCTTCTCCTCTGATATCCATCAGTCTTCTCTCTCTATTTATGAGTCTGTTTCTGTTTTTTTTGTTCATTTATTTTGCTTTTTAGATTCCACCTATAAGTGAAATCATATGGCATTTGTCTTTCTCTGTCTGACTTATTTCACTTAGCATAATACCCTCTAGGTCCATCCATGCTGATGCAAATGGCAAGATTTCATCTCCTTTTTATGGCTGAATAACATTCCATTATCTAGATGTACCACAGCTTTTCATGCCACTCATCTATTGATGTGTAGTTAGGTTGCTTCTATATCTTGGCTATTGTAAATCACACTGCAATGAACATAGGGGTGCATATATTCTTTTGAATGACTGTTTTGGGTTTCCCTAGATATGTATTCAGAAGTGGAATTGTTAGGCCATAAGGCAGTTCCATTTTTAATTTTTTGAGGACCCTCCATACTGTTTTTCATAGTGGCTGCACCAGTCTGCATTCCCACCAACAGAGCATGAGGGCTCCCTTTCTCCACATCCTCTCCAACACTTGTTTGTTGACTTATTGATGACAGCCATTCTGACAGGTGGGAGGTGATATCTCATTGTGGTTTTAATTTATATTTCTAAGTTGTTACATTGACATTTCCTAAGTAGCCATCCTAAGAAGATGGGATCCGTTGGACTCTAGTTGTCAATAGTGATATGATCCAGCAGCAGGTTCAGATTATGTGGTCACATCTTTATCTCTTGTCATTTCTCCATTCATTGCTTTTTCCTCTGCCTCTCCTCATAGATCTAGTCTCACAGGTAAATATGGGACTCTCCTTTTCATATTTGTTGGAAATGAACTCGCAGATTTGATAGGTGAGGGAGGAGGATAACAGCATCCCAAGGAGTCTAGGCTTTGTAGGTTACAGCCAAGGAGAAGGGACCCCTTGGAAGAAGACAAGGTGGGGTAGATTTGGGAAGAATCCAAGCCTACTTCACTATGTCTTAGTATCACCAGTGAGGCTGGGAGCAGGTGGGGGTTGGGAGGACCTGCATGGGTGGGGTTTGGGAGGACCTGCATGGACCAGATGGGGCAAGAAGTACTGGGGTGGGGGACTCAGTTGGCTGGCAGAGCACTGAGTGACAGGAGCCAGCCTAAGATGTGTCTGAGAGAAGAGCTGAGAGAGAAAGCAGGTGAGATGGAAATAGGTGGAGGCCCAGGAATGAATGAATGGCAGAGTGAAGCTGAGGGAGCTGAGCCAAGGGGAGATGGTGAGAGGTGTGGGACGGGTGAGGTGAGCGCCTTCAGGACCAGGAGCTCTCATGTGCTCTTGTGCTTGTGCCACAGGTGCTTCTCTGAGGAGCCAGCACGGGGCGTGGCAGAGAGGGTAGCCGCTCAGGAAAGGTGCTGTGTTTGTGGGGCTCTTGGCACCAGTGGGTCAGCATTGCCTCCCCTTTCACTTCTCCCACCCTTCTCTACAGGCTTTGGAAAGTGAAGAGGGAGCGGAGAACCTTGGTACATGTCAAGTACAGCTTAACATGTAGTAGGCAAAACTGAGTTGAAAGTTATGGGAAGAGGTGACAAATGGATTTTTGTTTTGATCATTTGTACCTTCCTTCTTCCATAAATAAAGTGGCTTTCAAAAATACATGTAATACTATAAGATAAATAATAAATGTGAGAATATTAGTAATAGGGGCAATACTATTAGGAAAACAAGTGGATGTCCTGAGTCATTACAAGAGGTAGGTGACAAATTTGGCTTTCAGATTTCCAGCACACAGAGGGATGAGGCAGACAGAAGCAGTGGTATGTTCTGCAGTGTCCATCTGATTAAAAAAGCAACACCCATCACTTAGCCATTTCTAAGACACTGTAAAATGCTGAACGATGTGCATGACAATACCCTTTCATAAATAAAACAAATTTATTGGGTTTGCTCACGTCATTAAAAGCAGTCTGACCAGGGAATGGAACATTGTGGTCCTGGTAACCAGCTCTGTGGCACTTGGCTTCACTGAGGGACAGAGTTTTCCTAGCACAGGAGTCACGTGCCCAAGTACCTCTATGGTCCTGGCACATAAATAAATACATGAGTGGGGCTCGGGGGCGGGGGGAGGCCTGGATGATCAGAGAGTACTTGCACCTAAAAGGCATTTGGATTTACATTTCATGACAAAAAACCTTGTACTGGTTTAATAAGACACACTGCACGCCAAACCTCCCCACTGGAATCTGATCTAAAGGAGTGTGTGGACATCATCAATGAAATCTTTCTTAAAATTTGTTTCCCTCAGTAGAGCTTTTGGAAAGTATTGAACAGCAGTGAGTTATGGCTTGTATTCTGTGACCTGGTCTGCACATGACCCATGTTGCCAGCTAATCATGCAGCCATATGTTTTACCTGTTGGACAGGCTGGGGAGGAGGTAAAGTCATTCGTCTTTTGAGCTGAGGCCATTGGGAATCAGAGGTAAGAGGAGGGGTCCACTCCACCATGGCCTTTGGTCTCCAGGTACCATTTGGGCCCACCAAGAGAGAGGAAGCAGGCTGACGTTTTGGGAATGCTGTGCTGTAACTCAGGTGGTAAATAGGGATCACATATAAAAATATGATTTAGGAGTTTTTATTATGGCCACATTTTGAATATCTGTGCTGGCAGAGGGGAGGACGTTGACAAGGGTAACAAATCAAGTTCTATAGTGTTTCAGAGGAAGCAAGAAAAATCCTTTAAAATTAGAAAATAGCACTGAAGGATGATCTGAGGTTTTTTTGGAGTCTATGAAAATAGGATGTATCTGAAGTTTTGTTCCTGTGTTAGGAGACTGTGATTTGGTCCTGAGAGCCTCTGCACCTACCTTTCCTTCAGGTGAGTGCATGCAGGACATGGAATGCTAGGGTGCGGTGAGTTCTCCCTGATCCCGTACCCTCAAGATCATGGTTTGACAAGAGAAAAGGCAGCCTGCTAATTTATTTCCTAGTACAGTGTGAGCCCATGTTTTGCAAATTGAATTATGCAAATTTCAACTAATGACATAAATAATATTAATAGAAGCTTCGCATTATGTGCATAATTTCAACGGACCCATTTCCCCAAATTATGCATTAAGCCATCTCATATTTTCAAAGTTAGCAGGTCGACTGAATCATAAAAATGCTCCGTTACCCAGTGGCCTCACCTTTTCTTAGGAAAAAAAACCTACTAACCCTTGGCAGTATGTGAACACTTGTTTTTGTTGTTGTTCTTTTTTTTTTGAACTTCAAGGACTTTGGTGACATTTGTGTTATTTTAGAATGAACTGTTATTTAGATCATTATTATAACTTTCAAAATATCCAAGTGTGCTAATACTGGTGCTGAAAATCAGCATGATATGCCATGCTGTCAGTTTATGAGATGCAACTGAGAACTATTAGAACTAATGCTGCTAATACAAGCATCGGTAAAGCACCGGACAGCATGGCGACTGCAGATTTATGTGTTCGGAGGATGCCGTCCCCACACTTTACCCCCAGACTGTGGGGTAATGTCTTGAATTATGTTAAGTTCTTCAGGAGCATGTCCCATGAATCAAATGCAACCATGCTTTATGAATTCCTGTTACCTAAGCTTGGAAAAGATCACTTAGGTTGAAAAATACATGTAACAATGTATTTATTTGTCTGACATTGAGGAGAACATCTTTAAGGGGTTAGAAGAAGAGAATTCTGCTTCTGTTTCTTTAAAACATGTCAGTAAATATTTATTGAATTGTTTTGTGCATGCTTGTTGTGCGGAAGAAATGTATTTCTTGAACCTACTAGTATTTATGTGTGGAGATTGGATGGTCACTTCCTGATTGTAGCTTTATTCTAAATGTATTCACATCAGGTGATAGGGCTTTTAATAATTGCTTATTATATGCCAGGCTGTTCAAAGGGCCTTAACTCCTTTAATCCTCATGGGGACCCTTTGAGGTAGATACTGTTCTTCTTGCCTTTTACACGTTAGACAACAGAAGCACAGGGAGGTTGACTTGCCAAAATCTGAGAACAAGTAAGTTGCAGAGCTGAGAGTAAGATCCAGGTTGGCTGGCTCCAGAGTCTGTGTCCTCAGTGCCCAAGCTCTGTGGCCTCTCTGGAAGCTAGAGGTGAAGTTCCTCTGAGTGGAACTTGTTCAGCAAGCAAGGAGATGTGTTCCCATGTAACAGGAATTAAAGTATGGAAAAGATCCGTGTAATAAAGTACGTGTTCAAAACCCCTGATATTTGCGTTTGGTAATTGGCTACCAAAGGAGGATGGAATAGATTAGGTTAAGTTTGAGGAAGTGAGGAAGAGGGCCAGGCTCTGCCCCAAAAAGAATTTCAGGATTGAGTCTAGAACAGTGGTTCTCAACCTTCCTAATGCCGCGACCCTTTAATACAGTTCCTCATGTTGTGGTGACCCCCAACCATAAAATCATTTTCGTTGCTACTTCATAACTGTAATTTTGCTACTGTTATGAATCGTAATGTAAATATCTGATATGCAGGATGTATTTTCATTGTTACAAATTGAACATAATTAAAGCATAGTGATTAATCACAAAAACAATATGTAATTATATATGTGTTTTCCGATGTTCTTAGGCGACCCCCGTGAAAGGGTCGTTCGACCCCTCAACCAGTGGTTGAGAACCACTGGTCTAGAAAGTCTGTTGAGAGCTCATCTGGACCTGAGTCTAGAAGGTCTGTTGAGAGCTCATCTGACCTGAGTCTATAGAAGGTCTCTTGAGAGCTCATCTGGACCTAGTCAGGCTGTGTTCTCCAGCATGCGGTCACCTGGAGTACTGAATCTGATTGGGCCATACTTTTCTTCCACAAAACATTTATGAAACACTAATATGGTTTTCACAGTAGTGGGTTTACAAGGATGAGTAGGTCCAAGTCCCTACCTCACCCCTCTTCCCCGCCAAACTCCCTACCTGATGCTTGCAACTGTTTTAAGAGGGATGAAACATTTAATTTTATGGGTAAAAAGCTGAAGATGGCCTCGCCTGGCTTACAGTGCTTGTTAGTGTGAGCACGTTTGTCAAGGGGATTGTGTTTGTTGGGCAGCCAGTGTAAATGATTACTGGCAGATACTCCCCTTCTAATAGGTGGGGGCAGATGTAGAGGATGTGAAGGCTGGGGAGAGTGACAGACTTTGCCCTCGTGACCTCAGCCTAGTCATCCTGTTGTCCAGACTTCAAACGATTTGAGATTGCTGCCCAGGATGAGGTGAGCCCTGATTATTTTTACTTGGGCAGAGACAAATAGATGCTGAATACTGAATATTTGATGGTGAAGCTGTAAAAACTGGCACTGAGGGCTTATATACATTTTTAAAAATTGCTGACACTGCATAAAGGAACATTTTCCCATATTGCTTGTTATTCAAGCTATCACAGCTTAGACTAATGTATGTGGTACAAGCCCTTGTCAACGTGGGATTCCCTTCTCCCCTCTCCTCCGCTCCCCCATTTACGGTTTAGTTGTGTCATATCAACCTGTATTCCTTTTATGGGACAGCTATTCTTAAGAGCTGGGTTTTTGTAAAGTTAGAGACAGCTTTCAGGAAGCAATCCAGTGTTTCGGTAATGCTGCTAATTTTTCACGTGTCATTCTGAATGCCACCACTGCTGTTTCTTACAATTACAAAGTCTTTTCCTATATGTTTTGGTTATTTAGGAAATTTTTAAAAAGGCATAGCATTCATTTATTTACTGACTTTCTAAACACCTGTTGTGTGTCTAAAACATTAGATAGAAAAAGTAGGAAATATATTGGAGTAATTTGCATTTAGTTGGGGAGCCAGGTACACAGGTATGCAGTTATGCTGAAGATAGCATAGAAAGGTTTTTATGCAACTTGACAGTTTACAGTGTGTTTCCACATATACAGGAGTAGGCAAAAGTAGGTTTATAGTTGTGAGTACACGAAACACAGAGTTTAATCTTGTATTATTATTTATCACTTACTGTATTATTTGTATCACAACTAGGCACCTTCTAGATGCCTCTGCAGTGTAGACAGGGGGAGGGAGAGGGGAGCCAGGCAGGGAGTTAAGAACCAAACCTCAAAGGAAACCATGTCTTTGAGGGTAGAGGCCAACCTACTCCTCAGAATGCTGTGTGAGATGTAGAAGCCTTGTCAGCAGTTCTCTACTGTTCCCAAGGCCCACCCTGTGACTCACCTAATCCTAGGAGCCTTGCCCTTATCCTGGAGGTGTGTAGCAGGGGTAGGTGTCTGTTGCACAAAGTATTTGGTATTAAACAAGCCCTTGGCTTTGTCTTTGTTTTTGAGGTCTAGCCACAAGGCCACATCAAAGTGGCAGAGCTGTAAACAAGCTGGGCTGGCAGGTTGGGGTGGGGACTCCTCGTTGTGGGTCTTGGAGGGTAGAAAGCTGGTGAGGATGGCTGTGGTGATCACAGACCAGGCTACAGGGACAGGGACTTGGAGTGTTACCTCCTCTGTGATCCAGGCATATACTTCTGTTAGAGCAGTGGTTCTCAACCTTCCTAATGCCGCGACTCTTTAATACAGTTCCTCATGTTGTGGGGACCCCCAACCATAAAGTTAATTTTGTTGCTACTTCATAACTGTAATTTTGCTACTGTTATGAATCATAATGTAAATATCTGATATGCAGGATGTATTTTCATTGTTACAAATTGAACATAAAGCATAGTGATTAATCACCAAAACAATATGTAATTATATATGTGTTTTCCGATGGTCTTAGGCGACCCCTGTGAAAAAGTCGTTCGACCCCCAAAGGGGTCGCGACCCACAGGTTGAGAACCGCTGGCCTAGATGGAAAGGAGGAAGCTACTCCCCTTCTTCCTCCTACCCTCCACTTTCCGCCTTCTGTTTGAATGAAAGAACAGCTTTTCAAAAGATACAATAAGACAGAAAAACCTTAACATAAACCATGAAAGATGAACATCGAATGGGTTAGAGTTTTCAGCAGGATTTGCCGTCTTTCCTACTTCTAAGACCTGGTATGCAGGAAGTGCTCAGTATTGGTTTAGTGATACATTTGCAGCTTTTGGGGAAAGATATAAATAGGATTTTTTTCCGTATTAGTCAACCTTTTTTTTTTTTTATGTGAAAATACCTTTTAAAGAAATACCAAGTCAATCTTAACATTTACATTTTTAAATTTTGGATATTATGAATGCAAAGTATAGTTAGGGCCTTTTAAAATTTGATTTCATTAGTCTTGGGTTAATATCACTCTGATAATTGCCATTCTATTTCAGAGACATCTCTTCAAGTCTCTTCCTCTGAAGGACTGAAGATAAAAGCAACTGAACTTTGTTTAATTCACTCATTAACATTTTAAAGGTCATAGACCTGGTGATTAGTTAATTTACTCAGTTTGCAAACCACTCTCTTCTTCTACTTCTTTTCTGTACATTCAGGTCTTTTCTCTTTGTCTAGGATTGCAGATCTCTCTTCTCTGCTTTGCTTGTCACATAGGTTTTCATGTGCCAGTGTCATTTTAATGCAACTGTATTTGGCACCGGATGTGTGTATGGCCTGGGCCAGTGGTACCAGGAACACAAAGGCGAGTCAGAGATGTCCTCTCCTGAGTCATCACCTGGTGGGGACCAGAATGGGGACTCAAGTAAGGTTCAGACCAGACGGTGCTGGTCGGGGTCAGGGTGTAGAGGAAGAGGAGACTCCTGATGACATGGGTGTCTAGAGGTGGATCTTGAAGGTTGGAAAGCAGGGGATGAGGTTTATTTGTGCCAGGCCCTGCTCTAAGCACCACCTGTGGATGGGTATATTTCATCTTTATGACCACCATGTAAGGTACATGCATTTTTCACACAGAAAACGGACACAAAGAAAAGTTAAGTAACTTTTCGTGAGCTCACAGCTCATCCGTGGTGCTGTTGGGATTCCAGCTCAGGCAGTCTGGTTACAGAGCCCATACTGTGAATTGCTACACTAGGGGAGTGGGATTTGGACCAATGAAGATTAAGGATTGTGGATTCCCAAGAGGTAGATGGGGAGCCCACAGTGGTCACAGGCATGGACGGAGTCAAGTTGGTTAGGGTTGTTTTGCTGAGGTCCTAGAATCTCACATTGAAGGGGATGCTTGGTGGGATAAATAGAATTTGTAATTCAATGGGCAGTGGTGAGGTTGTGGAGGTTTTTGGTAGCTTGCTCCCTCTCCTGATCTTCAAGCTGCCCTGAGTTTTTGGCATTCATTGCCCCAGTGAGGAACGTGCTTATGCCTCAGCCTTTGTGTACCCCGCCCATCCTCTTTCCTTCCTTCAATAGTTATACTTGTGGTTAAGGCGTATCTGGAGGGTCATCGGTACTGCTGCTGCTCTTTTACTGCACCTGTCCCCCATCATCCCACCAGAACTGTCCTCTCTAAGGTGTCAGTGACTGGCTCACTGCTCATCCTGGGGAGGAACTCTCCGTCTTTGCCTTACCCAGCAGTTCCCAACCGGGGGTGATTTTGCTCCAGGGGATATCTGGCAACGACTGGAGACCTTTTGGGGTGTCACAGTTGGGGTGGTGTGACCGGCATCTAGTAGGGGTGTTGCTAAACATCAGCAGTGCACAGGCCACTCCCACAACAAAGAATTGTCCAGCCCCAAATGTCCAGAGTAGTGCAGAGTGAGAAACACTGATCTTACCTGGCACACTGGGACAGTCCAAGTCCCCTGTTCTTAGACCTTATCTGACTGCCTTGATAGAATTCTCTCCTGACTAGTCCAGTGAATTCTCAGTTCATTCCTTACCAGTCTCTGTGGAGAACTCTTCTCCAGCCTTTTTTTTTTTTTTTAAATATATTTTATTGATTTTTTACAGAGAGGAAGGGAGAGCGATAGAGAGTTAGAAACATCGATGAGAGAGAAATATTGATCAGCTGCCTCCTGCATATCTCCTACTGGGATGTGCCCGCAACCCAGGTACATGCCCTTGACCGGAATTGAACCTGGGACCTTTCAGTCCGCAGGCCGACGCTCTATCCACTGAGCCAAACCGGTTTTGGCTTCTCCAGCCTTTTAATGTCACTTCCCAGGATTCTTTTCCACTCTTCACATTCCAGGGATTACACCTCCCTGGCTGGTTGCATGGCTCCACATCTGTATCCACAGCTCCAGCTCTCTTGAACTCCATTCACATCTTTCTCCACCTCGGTGGTGCACAGGCACTTCCAATTCAGAAGGCCCAGACCAGGGCAGCCCCAAGTCTTCTTCCAAACCTGTCCCTCGCCGTCCATCAGCATCTGCTCATCTTCAACACTGGGAGTCACCTGCTGCTGTCTAGCCCAGACCCTTGTCATTTCTCACCTGGGTTACTGCACGCCTTGCCCCCTTCCTCTGGCCTCCCTGCTTCCAGACTCACGTCCCACACTGCCACCAGGTTGAGATTTCTAAAACAGCTCTGCCAAGGGGCTCTATGGCTTACAGTCCTCATTTAGCTTCTCAGCTACAACAGATAACTCTAACCCAAGCATGGCACAGTGGTTCCCACCTGGGAGCAGAATGAGCCTTCAAAGGGGCCTGTTGAAACATTATGGACGTTGAAATAGCAGGAACCCAGTGGAACGCCAGTCTCCATAAATCCTGGTGGAAATCTTGATACCAGAAAAATTGTACCTTTGGCATGAATGGGCTACTATGGGATTTGATCTCTGACCTGGTGTCAGCTGGGAACCCCTCATCCTGTGGACTGAATGTCTCTTTTGTGTTTCTCCCCAGAAGCCCCTTGTGCCACGCCCCTGATCTGCAGCTTCGGGAGGCCGGTGGACCTGGAGAAGGACGACTACCAGAAGGTGGTGTGCAACAACGAGCACTGCCCCCACAGCAGCTGGATGCACCTGCAGTGCTTCTACGAGTGGGAGAGCAGCATCCTGGTCCAGTTCAACTGCATCGGCCGGGCCCGCAGCTGGAATGAGAAGCAGTGCCGCCAGAACATGTGGACCAAGAAGGGCTACGACCTGGCCTTCCGCTTCTGCTCCTGCCGCTGTGGACAGGGCCACTTGAAGAAGGACACGGACTGGTACCAGGTGAAGCGGATGCAGGACGAGAAGAAGAAGAAGTCAGGGTCGGAGAAGAACACAGGGAGGCCTCCCGGCGAGGTGGTGGAGGAGGCTAAAAAGTGCAGGCCCCCGAACAAGCCCCAGAAAGGCCTGAACCATGACCTCCCCCGCCGGCATTCCATGGACCGGCAGAACTCCCAAGAGAAGGCGGTCAGCGCTGGGGCCTACGGGGGCCGCTCCCCCTGTGGCTCCCCCGGCCAGTCCCCGCCCACCGGCTACTCCATCCTCTCCCCTGCCCACTTCAGCGGCCCCCGCTCCTCCAGATACCTTGGGGAATTCTTAAAGAACGCCATCCATCTTGAGCCTCACAAAAAGGCCATGGCTGGGGGCCATGTGTTCCGAAATGCCCACTTTGATTACAGTCCGGGTGGGTTATCAGTTCACAGGGGCGGCCACTTTGACACTCCCGTACAGTTCCTGCGGCGGCTGGACCTCTCTGAGCTCCTCACCCACATCCCCAGGCATAAGTTGAACACTTTCCACGTGCGGATGGAAGACGATGCCCAAATGGGCCAGGGCGAGGATCTGCGCAAGTTCATTCTTGCGGCCCTCAGTGCCAGCCACAGAAACGTTGTAAACTGTGCCCTGTGCCACCGGGCACTCCCGGTATTCGAACAGTTCCCACTGGTGGACGGAACTCTGTTCCTAAGCCCATCGAGACACGATGAGATCGAATATGATGTTCCTTGTCACCTTCAAGGTACAGGTGTTCACTCACCTTGCCTGCTTTCTGTTTGTGGAGAGCTGGAAAGCAAACAAGATGGGCCGCCTCTGTTCTGGCTTAGTGTTAACTGATGGTGCTTTCTTGTTCTAGTCAGGGGCTAGGTCACATGTGAATATTTCCGCTTTGCCAGGGAGGTGGTGGAGGTGGTGGAGGTCTGCTTTACTCCAATGTCACTGTGCCCCTAGAACAGTTGTCCTGGTGGGTAATTTCATGTGTTTGTTCTATTGCAATTTGAAGAGAGGATTCCTGGTGTATAGTTTTTCATAATTGGGAGGAAATTTAAGAGAAGAAATTGCATAAAAATGTCACTCACTGTAAAATGTTGCCTTTGAAACCTGTGTTAATGTGCCCAGCAAGGTATGTACTAGTATTCTCTTTGATCCTTGTAAGCATATGAAAGTAGGGGTTGGAGAGGGTCAGGGTGTTTGTAGATTATTTGAATTAATCTTGACATTTATGAAAGATGAGACTTTCTTTTTTTTTTATAAATATATTTTATTGATTTCTTACAGAGAGGAAGGGTGAGGGATAGAGAGTTAGAAACATCGATAAGAGAGAAACATCGATCAGCTGCCTCCTGCACACCCCCTCCTGGGGATGTGCCCGCAACCAAGGTACATGCCCTTGACCGGAATCGAACCTGGGACCTTTCAATCCACAGGCCAACGCTCTATCCACTGAGCCAAACCGGTTAGGGCGAGACTTTCTTGATAGCAACAAAAGGAACGTGGAGGATTATTGGAGACTCAGATATTACCTTGGTGGTGAAGGGTGGGAGTTTATTAATGCTGTGGATGACATAAAAAGACTTAGGGACATTTCAACCATATGTTGAATGGCAGAGGTGAGCAGTCTGTCAATGCATGTAACACTACTGAATTTATGTAAAGATGGGATGCATGTCATATGTCTTTATAACTTAAAAAGTGTGTTAAAAAGGCCTGTAGTGAAAATGACATCCCCACCTGTCTTCTTCCTACCAATCCCTGCTATCTGAGTTCCCAGAGACTTTTAAATCTTATGTGATTCTTCAGGTTTTTATCATCATATTTTAAAACTGTTATCTTCATCCTCCCAATTTTAGATACTACCTATTGACTCTTTCTCTCAGGATAATATATCACAATTAGAGGCCCGGTGCATGAAATTTGTGCACTCGGGCCGGTCCCTCAGCCTGGCCTGCGCCCTCTTGCAGTCTGGGAGCCCTTGGGGGAAGTCCGACTGATGGCTTAGGCCTGCTCCCCTGGGCAGTCGGACGTCCTTAGCGCTGCCGTGGAGGCAGGAGAGGCTCCCGCCACCGCCGCTGTGCTCACCAGCTGTGAGCCTGGCTTCTTACTGAGCGGTGCTCCCCTTGTGGGAGCACAGTGACCACCAGGGGGCAGCTCCTGCGTTGAGCGTCTTTCCCCTGGTGGTCAGTGTGCGTCATAGTGACTGGTCGTTCTGCCGTTAGGTTGATTTGCATATTAGGGTTTTATTACATAGGATTCTTGGATAATCCTTAATGTTTTTTTTTTAAACCATTAGTATGGAAATATTTAGTATTGAGCCAAGATGTATAGGTACTTATATTTCCTATATAGAAGTACCTCTTATTTTTGTTGAAGTTAATAATTGCTTCATGTTCCATTTGCTAAGCCTTTTTTGAATCTTTGGCTGGTTGTTCTCATTCTCCAGCAGCAATACAAACTGCCTTTCAAAAACATTTCCACATACTTCTGACATTTTATGGATTTTTTTCCCTAGAAATTTCCCTCATGGAACCTTTCATCTTCTTGCTCCTGTCTGTCCTTGTGCATGCAATACCTGCTAGACTACATAGTTGCCCTCCTAGGAATTTCTTTAATTCTTTCTTATTTTTTTATCTTCTGTTTCCTGGACTCCACATTTTCTTTTTCCTTGGTTTATTCCCTCAACTTGCTAAACATCCCCTATGAGCTTTCTGAGAAAGGGAGCATGTAAATAGATGTTTTAAGATTTTGAAAGTGTAATTATATCTTGAGTCTATCTTCTCAGTTGCTGTTTGGCTGGTTACAATTTTCCAAGTTACAGTTATTTTTCCCTTAGAATTTCTAAGGCATTTCTTCACTGTCTCTTATCTTCCAGGGTTGCTATTGAGAAGTCTAATATTATTTAATATTACTCCTTCTCCTTTATTCCTCCGAGGGTTTTAAGATTTTCTCTTTCTCCCTAGCATTCTGCATTTTCACCATGATATGGGTCTTTCTTTTTTACATTCATTGGACAGGGTGCTTTCTTGACTTTGTAAACGTATGGTCTTAAGTTTGGGGAAATTACTTTTGGTTTACCTTTATTCTTTATATTTTGGCCCTATTGTTCATCTCTATTTTAATTCTGCTTTCTGGAGGATTCCCTTGACTTTATATTCCAGTATTTATACTGAGTTTAAAGATTTTGTTCTCATATTTATAATTTCTAAGAGCTCTTTTTAATAGTATTCTGTTCTTGTTTCATGGATGCAATTTCTTTTCCTTCTCAGTGGGGTAGGAAGCTGAAGTTGCAGGGATTGTTCTCATGCATTTTTTTAGAGTTTCACCCAATCCCCTGTGTCGTTTGGCCTTTGTTATAAAGCAAACCACTCCAAACCTTAGTGGTTTAAAACTGGTGATTTATAACTTCTCATAGTTCTATGGATTGTTTGTTAGGATGGCTTCTCCCACACATCTAACAGTTGGCAGGCTAGTTGGCTTCGGAAGCCTCAGCTGGAATTGCGCATCCCTGTTCTGTAGTGCCTTTCACCTCCCAGTGGGCTTGCCTGGGCTTTCCACATGGCATTCCCAGGAGGGAGAAAGTTAAGCGTGGACCTGAGTAACATTACATTTTGTTCATCAAAACAAGTTGTAAGACTAGCCCAGATTCAGGGGATGATGAAATAGACTCTGCTTCTTGATGGAAAAAGCTGTATAGACTATTGATTACTTGTATACCCCACTCCTTCCCTTTCAGCACTTCTTTCCACTCTCCCTGTGCTCGCTGTCCAATTTGAAGGTAAACCATTTACCATTCCTCCATCCAACTTCTGGCCTCATAGTCTGGTTCAGGTTTGAGATACCTCTTAGTTTCACAGAAGACGGAGTTTTTGTGTTTTTCTTGTTCTTCATACTGTTTGGGGATAATTTTAGAGGGTAGTAAGTTGAAACACCTTTAGTCTCCATTTTTAAGCTGGAAATTTTCTTTATGAAGATGAATGAGGGTACAAGGGTGGAGGGTACATGAGAGTAGTAGTGTTCTTTTTCCATTCACGATGGACAAATTCTTTTCATTTAATTCATTCATCAGCCAATCAAACTTATGAATTTCATGTGCTGGGTACTCTTGGTCCTTACCTTTTATCGGTTTATAACCTTAAGATGTATGATGCTTTTATAAAAATATAACTAATTCCCTGGCCTATGACTCTAGTGCCACAAGGGGACCTAGTAACATCTGGCTATTACGTACATTAAGTGTCCTGTAATTTCCTAGGAACAAGGGGCTCCTTTGGCCTGCGTAGTCAGAGGCAATGTGAAGGTATATATCAAAAGGTAGACTGATTTTAGGTAGAGGTTCTAGCCACACCAGGTGATTGTTGCTAAGGAGAGGAAGCAGTGTGCAGAGGAATAGTGGTTTAAAAAAATGAGGCAGTGAGAAAGCTGGAGAGAACCATTTGATTGAGCAGAGGTTCTAGAGTGGAGAATGAGCATAGATGGAGAACAGGTTGTAGATGCACTTTCAAGCTATAATAAAGAGCTCTGTCATGTCTGTCATGTTCTCTGGGGCGCCTTGACATGTGCCAGTGTTGTTATTGTCTCATCTCGGAGAAGTTCATGCAGTCCTTTTTATAGCAAACGAGTGTAAATCATTTCTGCCATCAGAGTCCCGGCCATGTATTCCTCACAGCATGTTCAACTCCAGTAGAAAGGCCACGTTCCAGGCCACAGGTTCCCGGCTGCAGCTGATTATATGTTGCTGAAATAACTGTTATTTTCAGTGCTGGCCGTATGGATGGTCACCCCTTCTCCATGCCCTTTACCCCTCACTGCCCTCCCCAGCCTCCAGCTCCAGCTCCAGCTTCTGTTCTCTGACTCTTCCTCTGATTAGGTATTTTTGTTTGACTTGAATGTTTATTAAGATTGATCTAGTGAGGAAGTTTTTATTGTACTTTTTTCCACTTAGAACCACAGGTGACTGTTCTCTCAGGAATCTCCACTTTCTGCTTGATCTCACAACCCTAGAGTTCAGAAATGTAAACTTCTCTGTATTTAGGACAATGTATAATAGTAACTGAAACAAATCCAGAGACTCAGTCCACAGCAGGAGTTTGTCTAGAGGTTAAGCGTCAGGCAAATGTGAATTGAAGTCTGGACTTTGCTGCTCATTATCTTTATGAACGCGGGCCAGCCACTCAAACTCTCTCAGTTTCACTTCCTCCTATCTGAATGGGAATAACAATAATAGCTTCTTTATAGTGTTGCTGTGAGGGTTACTAGTAAGTGCAGTGCTTCAGGTAGCTTCATAGCACAGTGTCAGACCCTTGGTAAGCCCTCAGCAAAAGCTCCCTGTCAACCTCATCATTAGGGTCATTGCTACCAACACCTGACCTTTGTCTGTCCCTGCTCTGACCCTTCCTAGCAGCTGCCTGTGTGTCTGCATAGTTGAGAATTACAGTAAGTCCAGGAGGGAAACGGGATGAAGTGTTATCTAGAATCTTCTGGATGCTTGAATTAACATCCTGAAATGATCCCGGGACACTCTGGGGATGGTATGTGCGACCTTTTATTTTCAGTGCCCTAGAGCAGAGGTGGACAGTATTGCCAGAAGCTCACACCACCCTTCCCAGATTTGACATGGAGGCCCCCAAGGGTGTATTGTCTTTGGCTATTGAAATGCCCCATCCATTCATTCAACATACAATTGTGGAGTGCTTTCCACATTTCAGGCACTATGCTAGACTCTGCCTACAAGGATGAGTAAGACCTAGTCCTCAAAGAGGAGACAAAATGCTGTAAAAGGGATCTCCGAACTACTGTACACCCTTCTCCAGCTTAAGGAGCACGCTGGTCCTTAGCACCGAGGAGTGATGGGCCATGGTCAGGCTGAAGGCAGCGAACAGCACATTTTGACTAAGAAGCCACTTAGGAGCAGGTGTGCTCCTGATGGTAGTTAGTAGCACAGTGGAACTTCCTGATCCCCACCCAGAGAGCAGCATTGTTGCTGTTACTCATCACTCCAGCAGATCCTGTACATTCTCTTTCCCAATGATTGAACCCTAACCTAAGCCTTCCGTATAAACTGGGTGGCATTTTTTTTAGGTGTTAATAACTAATGGAGGAATGGGGATGTGGCTTTTAAGAGCCCAGTAAATAACAAGACATTGAACTCCTTTTAAAATACCACTTACAAGTAAGATATAATTCTGGTTCCTAAATTAGATATGGTGATGGCTGAGTGATTTTGAGGACAAGGACAGTTAACATAGCAATTTTGGCTGTGGTATAATTCTGGGCTCCCAGTGCCAGGACAGACTTTTGACTTTATCATGGGACTTGTTAGTGGGTGAGAGAGCCCACGAGTACAGACCAGTGTTGCCGGTCCAGTCTCTGTGTGCCACATGTAGGCTTCTGTGCAGAAAGTCCTGTTGGCCACAGGCTGGTTCTGAGCACCTGAGGCTTGGTCATTCGAGTTTGGATGTCTGTATTGGCAATCTGGCAGCATTTTTTGGAAAAGCGAATTGAAGCAATATTTAAACTTAAATATTGAACTTAAAGTACATGCTCCATTGACAGTAGTTGGAATTTATCATTATTCCAAAAGGACAACTTGGGGACACGTGATATCTACTTTGCTTTTTATATTTATCCAAATGATAAAATGTTTGCTTATAATTGATAGATGTGCCAATTTTTAACCCCCTTTGGAGACAAAAGGGGATTTCCTTGATGGCCACCCTCAGCATTGTGTCTCTGTGCACAGGGAGACTCATGCACCTGTACGCGGTGTGCGTGGACTGCCTGGAGGGGGTTCACAAGATCATCTGCATCAAGTGTAAGTCGCGATGGGACGGCAGCTGGCACCAGCTGGGCACCATGTATACCTACGACATCCTGGCCGCCTCTCCGTGCTGTCAGGTTGGTATTGACCCCCACAGAACGAGCACTGGTGACATCAGGCTTCTGTCCCCAGGTGAACATGGAGGAGTTAGAGTCAGCATTGCAGTCACTGTGGGGAGGCGGACGGCCTGGGGAAGCTGCTTGAGTAGTGAGCATTTGAGACACTCCCCCAAAGCGCAGCAGTGGTGGTGGGTTTGCTGCAGTGGTCACTGGACTATGCAGTCACGAAAAGGGATATTGTAGAGTAGTGATTAAGTATGTGGGAAATGTTTTCAGTATTTTAAGTTAAAAAATTCTAAGGAGTATAAATGTTCCCATTTGTCAAAAATGAACATAAAAAGGAGTCTGCTATCCAGTTACCAGCTGGTTTCTGGATGTAGGATGCTGAGCGGTTCTTTAGTTTTCTTTTTGCTTACTTACATTTTCTAATGTTTTATATAGTTAACATGTACTGAGTTTCTAATAAGCAAAGTTTTATTTAAAAGGAAGAAGAAAGCTTCACTTTTTGTAACAGACAGGATTTCCTTCCGGTGAGACCCGTACAGTTACCCAGGACCTGCCTGCCTTGTAAGGTGTTTGAGGTTGACATGAAAGAGGCAGTTAGCACTGCTCAGAGAGCATCTGACATTTAGCTGTCACCAGCAAAACAGGGAAATAGTAACATGCAAAAACACTCAATAAGTCCATAGAAACACAGGAGATAACAAAATCCTTGGAAATATCTTGGTTTATTTCCAAGTGCTTGGAAAAAACAAGCTTTTGTTGTATAATTCCTTGATCTTCGTGGGTCGGAGAGAGATTTTCTTTCACTCTTCAGTGGCCACACCTGGCTTTTAATAAAGTGATAAGCACTTTATTAGTGTACTACATAATTTTGCATCGTTAGCATGCTTTGATTTTTGTGAAGAGAATATCCTTACTGTTCGCAGTTTATTCAGAGGATACCCTGTGTCGGTTGAATTAAAATGTTGGCAGTTGGTATTTCACCTGTACTTCGTCTGTACTAGTGATCTTACTAGTAAAGGTGAAATAGGGCCATGAGAGACCTAAATGGCCATCCATAGCCTGTCATTTAATTCCACAATTGACTACTTTTATCCTACTCTATTCTGTTTAAAACTTGGCCTTGGAAATGAGATATTACAGTCTATCAGTTACTCATGGTAGCATTTTATAATACTCACTGTGCCTTAATGTCAGCTCACAAGGTGAGAGAAACAAAAGGAAGTGGCTCCTCTCTCTACACACACACACACACACACACACACACACACACACACACCCAGAGAGGTCTGTCTTTTAGAGAAACAAGGAAATAAAAGCATGGTGGGGCCTGTAATTCATAGCATGTTATCACTTGGAAGGACCTGGGGGATCTAGTCCAGCCTCCTTGTTTTCCACATATAATGGAGGCCTGGAAAATGAGAAGGTTTTACACAAGTGTGTCACAGCAATGAGTCAAACCTGTACTTCCCAGGCTGGCATTCTTTCTAGTGCACCACTGACAGGCAATGGGGTTGTTTCCTTACCTTGGAGAAAAGCAGGATGGCCTTCTGCACACCCAACCTGTTGGACTTCTTGTATCTTTCTCCCTTAAAACAATTTAAGCCCAGACTTTTATTTTCTGCCACCCTCCCTACTGAAATGGAAAACACGTTTGATTGCTGTTTGGCTTTTAAAAAACCAAGTAACTGTGGTCGCTGTGAAGGTATAAGTGTTAGACATGACTAAGGAATCAAGGAAAGTGTTCCAGTCAAACTTTGAGCCAAACATAAGCAATGATTAGTTATTAGGAAGGAATGAACAAGTTAAAGAAAGATGTGTGCTCAGAATCTCTCACCTTTACTGTTGCTCAAAGAGGTTAGTCAGTTAAAAGGGAGGCTATCTCAGGTTAGAGAAAGGTAGTCCACGTAGTGGCTCGGAGCGTGGGCTCTGGATTTAAGCTGCTTGGGTTCAAATCTCAGCCTTTCTGCTTCCTAACTGTGTGGTCTTGGGCGTGTCACTTTACCCCTGCGGGCCTCGGTTTCATCTAAAAATTCACAGAATTCTACCCACCTCACCGGCAGTGTTTCAGGGACAAAATGAGGTTATACTTTTCTATTACACTTTTGGGATGAATCTAAATTGAGAACCTGTTGTATTTATCATTTCTGGTTATTCACTTAAGGCCTGTTGGTGAAAACCTCTAGTATTTGCCGTTAGAGAGGCCTGGGCGTGAATGAAGATACACTGTGCTGGTGGGTTCTGGAAGCCTCAGGATAAATACAGCACTGCTTCCTGGATTGTTTCTTCTACTTTAGCATTTTAGGGAAATTTTATTTTCATACAAAGAAAATACAAGTATAGTTAGGAGTAGAGTGAAACATGTATATGAATTTTAAAAATAAACTTAGAATCTTCAAAGAAGTTTATTCAGTTTTGGGTGGGGGAAGTCAGCCTCAGCCACTCTTTGAAATCTCGGAGGAAGAAGGCATGTCCTGTTGTTGGAGACTTTAATGGAGAAATTTAGGGCGGTACAAGTTTACATTTTCTTGTAGCGGTGCTACATATGGGGAGAGAAATCAGAGTTAATCTTTCAGACTGATGACTACTTGAGTACACGTATGTCTTCTGCTTATCTCATACTTTGCCTGCCCTGTTTTCGGGAATAGAAACGATACGGTGCTATACTCCGGGTCAGTTTCGGGGCTGTAACAGTCTTGTCTTTGGGGTCAGATGACTTGGGCAGGTTCGGGAGGCAGAAGGGTGTGGCGCCTCACGTGCCTGTGTTTCCCCCCAGGCCCGGCTGAACTGTAAGCACTGCGGGAAGCCCGTGATCGACGTGCGGATCGGGATGCAGTACTTCTCCGAGTACAGCAACGTCCAGCAGTGTCCACACTGTGGCAACCTGGACTACCATTTTGTGAAGCCATTTTCCTCCTTTAAAGTTCTGGAAGCTTATTGATGAAAGCTTTGTTTTGGTAATAGCTATTTTATCGATACTATTACTTTATTACATATCTTTTCTAGGGAAACATTCTGTGATGTTAATTTCTTTTCTAACTTAAAGGAAAGTTCCTTTGTGTACGTGGTCACTGAAATGGGCTGCCCCTGCCCTCCCCTGTCTCTCGAGTGTTGGTCTGTGGTCCTGGCCAGAGCCCAGTGGGCAGTCCTGTGAGTTGGCGTATTGGTTCCCTATCACAAAGAGTCTCTCTTGCAGCGTTTAAGGTGGTGGGGAGGATGGGCGGAGTTTAAGAAAGGAATTAAGTGGTTCTAAAGTCTAAACCAAGAGTTTGGTAGGACTTGGGAGCACACTCTTCTTACTCAAAGTCAGCCGTTTAAAGACCCGCTTTAGATCTTCTCTGGGCTGTGGGAAGACTTGTGACAGGTGAATGTAACTCTGTGCCTGGAGCTGATGGTGTGTCAGTCCATCTTGTTTAGCTTCTGCAGCGCACTTTGACGTGCAGTTTATACTCACTGACAGTTTATTTGAAAGTTAACATGAGGGCTATTTCCATCACTCTTCTAGTTTCATAGTCAGTTTTCATACTGAAGATAATATCCAAATTATGAGACATATGAGAGCTATTGGTATTGCACATATTTTTCGGTAAGCTGACCTATAGTAGAGAATTTGATGCACATGGATTTAAGAGGACAGAAAGGTAGAAAACTGTGAATTGAATTTGGTCACATTAGCTCCCAAGGAGAATCCATGAATAATAACATGATTTGGGCAGCACTGATATGCAGGTTGCACTCTCGAAATGCGACTTCATGTCAGACCCTTCTCACAGGTAAATCTCACAGCCACAGACCTCACTGGTGAGTTTGGGAACCACTCATGGCCACACTTCTCTTCCCCCAAATTGCTGACAGCAACGTTTTACCCATTTAATGCTGAGTTTCTAAAATAAAAAATTTGGCCCTAGGGAGGAAAGGAAAACATTATTTGTGAGGGTATGAGGAAAAGAATAATTTTAATATTTCTGTTTTAAGTGTATTTCATTTTGGAAAAATCACTGAATTTAAGGTATAACAATATGTTTGAAAGTAGATCATTTGGAAGATCTCTATGATACCTTACCATTGGTGAAAAAAAAGATGATACTATATGTCTTTATTTTGTCAGAGCATTGGGCTTTCAACATACAGCTTTCTGCTCATTAGATATTGGTGATTTAATTAGACATACATCCTGTGCCCTTATAGGATTGGAATATTGCACAAAAATGAATTTGATAGTTTCAAATATATATATATATATATATATATATATATATATATATATGCTAATTGAAAGCTTAAAATAAAATTATTTTACGGGCAACCAAATTTGGAGTTATGTGAGCATTTATATTACTCACTTGGTTTATACCATTTTCTCCCCTCAGATAAACAGTTGTTTTTCCTCTCAGAAGTGTTCAGGCATTATTGCAAGTGAGCTTCAGTTCTACATGGAACATTGATGTTTTGTTTGAAACAACACAGCCTTAAAAAGAACCCACATGTTAATAGTCTTCATCTTTCAGTTTGGATGATTGTAATTCAGCTTACCGCATCTGGTTTGGTGTTTGATGATCTGAAAAGTGTTTCACAGCGGGGGAACTGCTCAATGCCAGTAAGAAGCAGAAAATCGTCATTGGTCTGACAGTATTTGGTGCAACTGCAGTAGGTCTATAGGACATAACCTTTGCAAATTTGTCTGTAATACACAGAACTGTAATTGTGGGTTAACTGTTTCCCTGTTGATTCTCTCATGTACCCAAGTACAAAAGTTTCTCTTGTCTTTTGAGCACCATTTGGCTTTTACCTCTGAATTTAAAATGAATAGTAAAGTATTTGTAATGCTGTTCTTTAACCCACCTAAATTTTTGTAGAGAAACCTGCTAGTATTATTCTCAAACTTAAAGTTTATGTATAGATTCCATTTAGCAAGTTCCTTGGTCTAAAACTGCTCTGAGCGTAGTGTCTACTGCATTCAGTATTTTCTCCTTATATCACTTTCTACTTCCTAAAAATAAGTATGACATAATTAGGTAAAACTTGCTTTTGACCTTTGTTTTGATGAAAAAGGATCCTATGGATGCTGCAGTTACACAAAAGGAGAGGCATAGATAGGTATCATATCTGAGGATATCTTTGGCCTTCAAGGCATTGCATTCCTGTCTAAAATGGAAAATTTGGTTGATTTGAGAATAAAATATAATGGATTATACAATAATATAGAGAATAAAACTTATTTTGGAAACCTGCTGACCTTAATATTTTCCCCATGCTTTCTCAAACTACTTTGCTCTGAGTACCTTGATGGAAATTGGAATATGTCAAAAAAAGATGATTATTTTTGTTGTGGTTTGGATATTAAAAGGTACTAGTCACCCAAGAGATCCATCTTCTGTTTTTCTGATGAATAGTGCTCAATAGTCTGAATCACTCATAGTGACTTATAATTTCAAAGCAACTTGTTATCTGCTCTAACTTTTTTATCACTTATTTTTAAGAGTTACACACCTTGAACAAATATAATTACCTAGTTTAGTTTAGTAAGAAAACTCTTTCTGATGGTCTCATCATTTTCTCTTCAGACCAGCTCAGTTCTCCACTTTCTTCTAGTTGCATCTGCAGCACTTAACATACTGGGTTTATACCTGGAAAGAGATATTGGCGTGAAACTGGGGAGTTAGGTCAGTTATCCCCTTCTAATTAAGAAAGCGCTTTCTCCGGTCTTTATTTTAGTTTTTGTAAAAAAAAAAAAAAAGTTCATTTTCAGAGTAAGAAGTATTTTCATATCTGTTTTGGGGAAGTTAATTAATCAGAAAAGAATATTATTAGTTGTTTAAACCCTAAAACTAATAGATAAACTGATACATAATTGATTAGACCACCAAAACTAACCTGCTGAAATCTTTCATTTTGTCCTATAAGACCATTTCGTAACTTGCCCTCTGTTCTCCTGTGCCAGGTCAGTAACTCTAGCTTGCTTTTTTCATTAGTCTCATGGTAGCAGCTGTTGTAATTTTAGTTGGAGATTTGGGAGGCAGGGAAGCGAAAGTGCTCTTGTTCGGTGTTTTGGTTCCTATAACCCGATGCTGCCTAACTCAGCTCATCTCCATGTCCTGTTGACTTTATTACCCTTCCAGGTAATAGAAAGAAAACATAATGGATGGGCATCTTTAAAACCAGCTAAAAATGTATTCTTGTCATTAAAGATTTCTTGTCAAGATGTCTTGGATTGCACTTTTGTGGAGGGAAGACAGTGTAAATAGTTCACGAATGTTGACAAAATTGAAACATTTGGTTATGGAATTGTGTGTGATGGTAGAAGGTTTCTGTTTGTGAAATGTATGTAATAAAAATAATAAAGCTTCAGAAACTTACATTGTGTCACTTTATTTTTTGAGCTTGGACAGAAAAAGTAGTGGAGAAGACTTTCTGAGGTTTTGTTCACCATTCAGGTAACCATTTCACAGTCACTATTGCGGCTAATAAAAACTGACCTTTTTATGCTGTTTGAAAGTGGTTTGTCACAACATGGTAAACTCTCTTTGCAACAAAATAAACATTCTGTATAACAGTTGATTCCCTATGAATAATCTAAAAGTATTGTTCTGGTTGTAGGGAATTCTATTGAATAGATAGATAATCCTATTCTACAGATGTTTTCCTTGGTTCCTAAGCCTGTAACATTTTTCGTAATGAAAAGATTGGGTCATATGCTTTTTCATGATAAGAAAATGGGAACTGAGTTATAATGAAACTTCTTGCTGACTTTATGCACTTTGATCAAGTGTAGTTTATCTTTCAAATCTCCTTGACTCCTCACTTCTTTTTTGAGCCCTAATCAGTTACTGAAACATTCAATAACATTCAGCAAGTATATTTTAAAGTCTAGATATATGCTCAGAAAGTTTTTGTTTGTTTTCCTTTTCAACCAGCCCCCTACCCCCATCCCCTTTGCAACCATCAGCCTTATATCTGTATCTGTGGGGTCTGTTTCATTTTCTTTATTCATTTGTTTTGTGTGTGTGTGTGTGTGTGTGTGTGTGTGTGTGTGTTTTAGATTCCACACATAAGTGAAATCATATGTTATTTGTCTTTCTCTGGCTGACTTATTTCACTTCCACAATAACATCTAGGTTCATCTATGTCGTTGCCCTTCATTTCAAATATTCTTAGCCAATGGGTTGAAATGCACACAATCATTAGAACATAGGATAAGATGTGGAAATGTGGGTGAGGAAAGAGCCCAGTCTGCCAGTGGATTCAAAGCCTGTCTTACCACTTATTTGCTTCCGACATCTGGGGCATGCATTTTGTTTTGTTTAAAGGCTCATGGACTTGGGATATTGTGATTTCTACTAGTGTAATTTATGTCAACAAAATTCCTTTGCAGTTGCAAGGAAAGTATAATTCTTACTGTAGTAGAGAGAAAAAACAAAGTTAAATAGTAATTGTTAAGAATTAAGTTTAATGGAAGAAAAGTATGATTTGTTGTTAGTAGTTTCCATTTCTTAAAATATTGCTAATATTGTTTTGACTTAAATTTGGCAGCAATTAGATTGCTAATTATGTAGACCACACTGTTTCTCTAGTAATAAGTTAAATTTTGGAAGAAACATAGTTTACATTGAGCGTTGGTTTGTTTCATGTTCTCTCAGCTCTCCATACCTGAGATAAACCTTACCTAATAAGTGTGAAATATCTTTGAAGATAGTAAAGTGCTATGCAGTGTTACCATACAGTGGAAAGAATGTATTTTTAAGGCATATTTTTCTTCTAATGACAGCCTGTAGCATTGTGATAATTACTTTATATAAGCTTGATCTGCTATTGGTATGCCTTAGGGAGAGCAAAAATGAAAATTAACGAAGCACTTTGTCTCACGGAGTTCAGTCTAACAGCACTGACTACATTTGTCAGGGTTCAGATGGGATCGGCCACCACAGCACCATTTCCTGGTGATGGACCCCATGCCAAGTGGGTCTGATACACGTGATTGAACATGTAGATCATATCTTAAAATCAAATTTAGAACAACCTAGTTACATTCCTCATAAACCCAATAGTGGAAAAGTCATAGCCATAATAGTCACAGAATTTAGAGATGCCAGAATTTAGAGCAAGGGGTATGTTTTTTGTTGTATTCAGAATAATATGTATTTGTTAAATTTCATTGAGCAAACTCATTTTAGAGAGAAAGTGAGGCCCAAAGAACTTAAATCTAAAGAAGTTCATGTAGTTAATGGCTACTTGGGAATTAAATGGCTACTTGGGAATTAAGTGTGCATTTCTTCTCCTAGTCCTTCCTCAAAATGAGATCAACGAATGGGTACATTGTTTTCAGTTGAGAGATGACTTTGGGCTTGTTTTGACAAGGCAATAAACTTAAAAGGTGTAGCAGCCCAGGTGCTAAAATGGAAGTAATTTTGAGAGTCCTTGCTGGGGCCCCTGCATAAGGGTGACATGCACATTTGATAGCAACTCTTATTCTTAAGAAAAACAACAAAACAACTAAAAGAAAAATTATATTTGAAATCAGTAATTGTGTCCTCTATCCTCCTTTTTCATGCATTAATTTGTTGACATATCTTCCCTTTTGTTAAGATCATTGTTTGAGAACTGTGGGTGCAAGGTGACATTTTAACAGTCTACATTAAGAATCCATCATTTTATTCACCTTGGGATCTGACTTTGAGATGTTTTTGGATTCAGACATGTCAAGCCGTCATATTTGATAGCATTGATCTATCTAATTTGGACAGGGTTTTCCTTTTTTACTAACTTTTCAAATAGCTTGGAGTGTTTCATTTTCAGTTTCTTACTTTCTTGTCTGAAGGTCTGGTATCCCAGACTTTTTTGAGTTGTTAAACCTGGTTAGTGTTATTTGAAATTCCACACAACCTTAGGGGGAAAAAGTGCTGGTTACAGGTTTCTTTTAGAGAATTAAATTTTTTTCATGGTTTTTAGGGGCTATCTTTTGGGCTAATGATTAGTGATATTCCGAGTTATTTCAAAACCATGGATTGGCAATCAGTGCTTTACATGTTATTATTTTCATCATATTAACAATTCATATATTTTTCTGAAGTTCTGATGACACAGCAAGTGGTTGATGAAGGAAGAAAAGTCGGGTGAAGCCCCTAGGCTCGGGTTTATCTCCCATGGCTCTAAAAAGAGAGTGGTTTGGGCAGGAGCGGATGGTGGGAGTCCTGGGGGCTGTTGTGAATATTTCAAAAAGCTTAATAGAGATCACATAACATTGCCCACCACACGGCTGCACAGGATATCTAAAAGGTCAGTTTATTTTTGGCAGGAGTTAAAGCAACCTTGGCTATCTCATACTGCTCAGAAACACTGGCAGTAGCATATGCCTTTGATGAATAATATATGAGAACACAAATGAATTGTGACCTAATAAATGCTATTTATTTTATAGACATAACCTTTCAAAGTTGGTTAGGGTCATATTAAGTGTGTGGGGGGATGATCTTTGGTGATGACAGAATTGGAAAATGCCATTTTTTAAAAAGTGCCCACTTTTTCTAATCCTTTTCCTGTGTGATACTTTTGCTTTCTATTTTCTGTACCTGGTCATCTCTTTCCTACCTTGTCTTCCTGCCTTTCCTGTTGCATCAAGTTTCTTAACAACTAGAATGCAGTAAAAGTCTCCTGACAAATCCAGACATGAGTTGGTCAGTAAATAAAAAAAGTTCGTTAAAAAAATAGATGCCTACAGTTGGCACAGAGATGGATAAATGGATCAACAGCAAGATAGAGACCAGAAGTAGATCACACTTACGTATGTGGTCAATTGATATTTGACAAATGTGTAAAGAGAATTCATAAGAGAACAAACAACCTGCTTTAAAAAATAGGCAAAATATTTGAGCAGAGACTTCACCTCCCCCCCTACCCCTCCCCCCCATCCCCCCCCCCCCCCCGCCCAAAAGACAAATGAACACAACACATGATAAGATACTCAACATCATTAGGGAAATGTAAATTAAAACCACAATGCAATACCAGTACACACCTGTTAGAAGGACTAAAATTTTGAAAAGACAATACCAATTGCTGGCAAAGATGTGAAGTAACAAACTCTCATCCACTGCCACTGGAAATCAGGTGGCAGTTTCACAAAAACATATATCTGTCAGATGACCCACCCATCCCACTTCTCTGTATTTACCTGGGAAAAACGAAAATATGTTTCAGGAAGACTTGTTCATGAATGTTTGTTGCAGCTTTATTTTGTTATAGCCCAAATCGGAAACAATCCTCATGTCCATCAACGACAATGGATGAACAAAAAAGGAATATCTGTACAATAGAACACCTCTGAGCAATAAAAAAGAACAAATTATTGATACTGGCAACAACATGGATGAACCTCAAAACAATGGCACTGAAGTGAAAGGAGTCCGAGGGAAAAAAGAATATATACTGTATGATTCCATTTAGGTAAAATGCTTATGAATCTATTGTGACACCCCTCCCCCGGGATGATTTATATACCATAAACATTTTATTTAAATTTAACTCAGGAATTCACATATATTGGACAGTTTGGTACTTTTATTTGTTTTAATGTGTGATACCTGCAGTTGTAGGACCATGTACCTTTATTGCAAACCTTTTGTAATGCATTCTTTAACAATACTTTCCATTAATTCTCTTTAAAACAAAGAACTTAAAGACACATGAGAAATTATATATATATATCTATATATCCTATATACTAAAAGGCTAATATGCAAATAGACCGGACTGCAGAATGACCAGTCGCTATGATGCTCACTGGCCACCAGGGGGCAGACGCTCAATGCAGGAGCTGTCCCCTGGTGGTCAGTGTGCTCCCACAGGGGGAGTGCTGCTCAGCCAGAAGCCGGGCTCATGGCTAGCTAGCACAGTGGCGGTGGCAGGAGCCTCTCCCGCCTCCGCGGCAGCAATAAAGATCCCTTGGGGGATGTCTGTTATACTTGCCCAGACTGCGAGAGGGCCAGGCTGGGTTAAGGGACCCTCGACCCCCAGTGCGTGAATGTCGTGCACCAGGCCTCTAATATATATAAACTCTCTAGAATTTTGGGAGAAACAATATGCATATAAAAACTTTCTAGAATTTTGGGATTTTTGTCCCCTAATTGTTTACTCTTTTTTTTTTTTTTTAAATATATTTTATTGATTTTTTACAGAGAGGAAGGGAGAGAGATAGAGAGTTAGAAACATCGATGAGAGAGAAACATCGACTAGCTGCCTCCTGCACACTCCCCACTGGGGATGTGCCCGCAACCAAGATACATGCCCTTGACCGGAATCGAACCTGGGACCTTTCAGTCCGCAGGCCGACGCTCTATCCACTGAGCCAAACCGGTTTGGCTAATTGTTTACTCTTACATCCCTTATGTTTCAGCCAACAATATTTTTATGTGTGTATAATTTGCCTTATCTTTTGAAAACATCCTCCTGAGTTATTGAAATAATGTTTTCTTTTTATAATTATATTTTATTGGCTTATGTGCAATTCTTATTAAATTTCATCATTGCAGTGACAAGTGTAACTGGCATAAACAAGTTTGGGAACAAACACAACTAATTTTTGTAAGCACACAAACTTTGCTGGGGAAAACCGAATGCAGACAGACCCTGCCCAATAGTGAGGCCACTAGCCACCAGAATTCGCAAACTGGGGTCATCACACTGCAGTTTTACAAAATGAATTGGAGTCAGTGCATGTGCTGGACTGGGTACACAAAGGTCAACTGAGGGAGATCTCCACTGCTCGAGCTCTCTAATGATCACTTTCCTCATCTGTAAATATGAAGACTATCTACCTGTGGGTATGGGTATTATTATTAAGGTATAAGTGAAGTAATGTAAGGAAAGTGCTTAGTACAGTCCCTGGCATGGAGTAGGTGCTGAAAATGTGCCTGGTTATGACATGTATTTTATTTCAGAAAGCATTCATAAAGTTAGGCAGAAAGGACCTTGGCTATTGTCTGAACACATTTGTTTTACAGATGGGGAGGGGAAGATGGCTCTGCACACACATCCGCTGCTAGGGCTCAAGGTCTGGAGCCTCACCCAGTGGGTAACCCTGAGGCAGCTCTCCTGGGGGCTTCTTACTAAAGGCTCCTGAAAACCTGGAGCTTCTCCAACAGTAGGGGAGAAATTGCGGGTCTTATGTCACTCTTCAGAAAGCTGATCTAATAGCTGTGAACACTTTAAAAAATATTTTTATTGATTTTTAGAGAGAAAGAAAGGGAGAGGGAGAGAAACACCCTGACCTGGAATCGAACAGGCAACCTGTGGTGCGTAGGACGACATCCAATCAACTGAGCCACACCGGGCAGGGCCATTTTTTTTTTAAAGAGAAATCTGTGCTTTTCTTGGCTACTTGAGGGGGATGAAGCAGAAGGAGAGGGCTGGCCCTGTTTGCCCAGCTGGCCGAGCTTCACCGGCTGGTTGTAGGTGATGGAGAAGTCGCCAAGGTAGTGGCCAACCCTCTCAGACTTGATTGCCACCCGGTCAATTGTAGACGCCACCATGGGCCCACCACCTCGGGCAGGACGTTCCTGTCCCGCAGGTGCATCCTCCCCACCTGCCCTGCTCCGTGGACGGTGCCTCCCCGGTCCCTCCCCCCTCCTTGGCCTTGCGCAGGCGCTGGGCGGCCAGTGCGGCTTCCTCCGCAGGCCCAGGCCCGGTTCGGTTCCACCACCGCCCCATGGGCCAGCCCAGCAGCTGGGGGAGCCCCACGCTCGGCAGGTGAGCATGCAGAAGGTCCGCTGCTTCTCCACTTCCACCATCTCGTCGGTTCTTCGGAAAGCGCCGTGAGCATCTTCTAAAGCCATTGGCCGAATTCTGCTTTTGAATCGTCGGTGCTCCTCCACATTCCCTGTCAGCGGGCCTGCGAGCGAGGTGGAACCAGGAGAAGCCAGGTGAAAGCAGGACGCAGTGCGCGCTGAGGTGAGAAGGGGTGAGCAGGCTGGGAGAAGGCTAGGCAGGTGAGAAGAATAAGCAGGTGAGATCTTAGAAAGTTTGTGAAGGATGATCCATCTCTTCCCCTGGAGGCGAAAACAAGCGGCTGCCCACACGTTGCGTGATAGGGGCTGGATTTTTGTTTTGTTTTGTGTGTATGTGTTGTTGTTTTTCAATCTGAAGAATGCTCATGAAGGATGGCATCCGCATTCTTGACATAGTGCAGTGAATGTCACAAAGGCCAACACGCGGAATGCGATGGAAACCTCACCTCACTCTGCGCCGGCCCGGAGGAGGCCCTTTAGTTGTTAGGGTTTGCTGCTTCTGGCCAGAACCAGCCTGGAGGATCGAGGTTGCAAGTTGTACCTGCTGACATGCTTCAGGGTCAGGAAGCCCTGGAAGGCATCTGAACTCAACAGCCAACCAGGGCCAAGAACCTGGCAAGAGTGCTGGTCTCAGGTAGGAGGCCTGGGTTTCCACTGGGCCTCCGACACACTCAGGCAAATCACTTAACCTGTAGGTCATGCTTTTGTTACCGCATGAAAACACAAATGCAACTTTCTAATAGTCTTGAGTGAGAGCTAATGAATTAATAGGCTAAATGAATGTATAAACCAGGGGTTCTCAAACTACGGCCCGCGGGCCACATGCAGCCCGCCGAAAACATTTATCCGAAAACATTTATCCGGCCCGCCGCCGCTGCCTGTTGCTTAGCAGCCGACTAGTGTTTTTTTAAACTATAGTCCAGCCCTCCAACGGTCTGAGGGACAGTGAACTGGCCCTCTGTTTAAAAAGTTTGAGGACTCCTGGTATAAACTGTTCAGTGAGAAATAGATACTCGAGTTTATTGAAATGAGCAAGTCAGTGATGACTCCATTTATTTCTAAATTTAAAAAAATAGCAGCTATCCCAGATGCCTTTGCTCTTTGCTGTGAAGCAGCTGTGACTGTCTCACTAAAATCGGCCTTTCACATGTCATGCTTGATGTGCTAAATGCTATTCAGTTCAGCATTTATTGAGCACATACTGTGTGCAGGGATAAGAACTAAAGGGAGCCATGAGTATTTGCTCAAAAGGCTGATCCTCTTCAATTGCTGAGAACATCTTTTAAAATGTTGCCACATTCTACTTTTGAAGTGTCAGCATTCCATGAGAGGTGACAAGTCTGCTTGAGGTATATGCTCCTAAAATAGTTCTTGCTGAGAATTACTGTCTTCATCTGTGATCTTCTACCCTAACACTGAAATGAAATTTTAAATGTAGATTCTTTTTTAAAAGAACTAATTGGAATTCTAACAAAGCATTTGACTGTAAAGTTTGCATTTTTAGATTAAGAAGAATTGTATTAGATTGAAAATATTCAAAAGAGAAATTTTACTCCTGGCATGGCTCTCATTTACATTTTTGTCAGGTTTACTAAGGTGTAGGGGAGCAAGAGCTTTTTGAAGAATTGAGTTGGAATCTCCATCATTTTCTAGATGTCTTTAATCTGGTGGCTATGTAGGCAGGATCTGGGCTGTGGTTCTTACTCTTTTGAAATTGGGATTTTGACATTAAGCATTTACAATGATGCTTATTGTAAAATGTACTAATGTTTTATTATAACTTTTGGGGTAAAAACACTGCAAAGGAGATAACAGGCATATTCTGTTTCTGTTGCTAAAAACTATGATTTCTCTTCAAGCTGATGTGCAAATTTTAAGGAAATATCTCTAGCAAATCATCTAAGCTATGCGAGAAAGCTTATTCAGAATTGCTAAGTTCAAAAGAGATGATCTTATCTAAGAAGGATGCTGTTTAAAATAGTCAAGTTGAAGGCGTTTGTTACTAGAATTGCCTCTGTTAAGGTTGGAGCAAGTACTTTGGCACTTAGTTTTCTTGCTTTATACATAATTTTAATTAACAAGATATTAATTATGAGTCTAAAATTTCAAAATTTATTATTAAACCCCAAAGAAAGGAAATCAGGTCTTGAAGTACGTGTTCTCTGCTGTGGAGATGTACTAAGTTTGAAAGTATATACTTCTGAGTCAGATTTCTAAAGTTGTCCAAGGAAGTAAGCTCTCAACTCTTCAAAGGTAATACTGACTTTGTAGCTGTGGGAGGTACAGGTTGGGCAATGGCAGAGCCAGATGAAAACAGAGGTTTACAGGATTGCAATGTCAGCATTTAGCAAGGATGATCTTGTTGGGCATGAAGTTGCTCAGATGTGAGGTACTCAGAAGTTGCTAGGCTGTTGTGCTGTGGAAGCCATGTGATGGGATTCCATGCAAACACGAGGAGATAATAATCTCTGATACAGGGCAGGGACTATGTGTGTGACATCCTGTATTCATAATGCTGAATACAGGGCCTTACCCATTAGCAACCTGTTCAGTGAATGGACTGGCAGCTCTGCACACCAGACACACAAATAAGCTAGTTGTGGGAGAATTCAGAGAATCTTTTTTGTCACCTCTTGTGCTATGGTGTACTTTATACTGTACTGTGCTTCCTGGTTTTACTCTTTGATGCCTGCTCTTCTGGGGACTCCAACCAAAATATTAAAAGTAAAGAAGATACCTGGATTATAGGAACTAACCTCTGTTCTGTCTGTTCTGGGCCTTTGGTAAAAACCACTTTATCTCTCACATGTTTAGCATAAAGGTGATCATGTTTAAGTAGTTAAGATTAAAAAATTAGAATGAGAGAATGTCAGAAATAGAAGGCACCCTAAAAATCCTCTTTCTCAGTCCCCTTAGAGACAGGGAAACAGACACAAGGATTGCTTAGAACTGAGGCCTCTAGAGCTGGTCCATCCAATACAGTAACCACTGGCCAAATGTGGCCATTCAAATTAAACGTTAAACATTTAAATTAGAAGCCACATTTCTAGTTTTCAATAGCTGCACATTAATAGGCTTAAGGTACCAGAGAAAATCAAATGCTTCCTATTCAGCACAAGCTCACCTTTTTGGTGTGTGATGGCCCACCACCTCCCTTAGTACACAACCCATAACCACTGCTTTCTCTCCCAATAGTGATATGTATTCTTAATTATTTTCTGTTGATTGAAATAACACTATATAAAATTTTCATTTCAAAGTTTCTTCATTGTATGTGGTTACATTAGCCCAGTTTAGAAACCTGTTTGCGACTGACTTTATCAGTAATCTAACCAACAAAGATCATATCCATATGTCTGTGGTTATACATTATATTTTATTGAATTAACCCAGGGCCGTTTAAATGATGCAAATTGTTTGGCCTCTGGTTTAGCTGATACAGTCCTAGACTTCTCAGAAACCTTGATGAAATCTTCCACAGTTGCATAAATCAGATATTTTAGGAATTTCAAATTCTAACTCATCAGTTGGTTTCTTTTCTATTTTATTTTACTTTTTGTTAAGCAGGACTTGAACATATGAACTTTGACCTTTGTTTCCAAGATTATTTAAAAAATTATGTGTATATACATATAATACTTCAAGATCCATTGTTTCACTGCACTCCAGGATATGGTCTCCATGTAGTACATATAGAGCTGCAGGTTTATATTCCTTAAGCATTTTAACTGTTGACTTAAAATATTCAACGTTCTTCTCTGGAATTTACATTTAACTTCAGTTAATTGTCTTTCTTTCTCTCCCCTTTCACAGCCTAATTTGAAGAATTGTCTGGATTTTCTGGCTGGTATTTTACCTATTGCAATCTCATTTTTACCCTTACTACTCTGAAGAAATTGCTCTAATCAAAGAAGCCAATGTCCCATTATTGCTAAATACAGTAAATGCTTTCATTCCTTAGCTTAACCTCTCAGCAGCACTTGAGAAAGCTGCCCACTCCCTTTTTCTTGAAACCCTTCCCTTGGTTTCCATGACAATGCACTCACCTGATTTTCTTTCTATCTCTCTGGATGCTTTGCAATCATTCTCTATCCATGTCTTAAGTCTTCTCTTACTACACACCCTCTGGTAGAGAGGAGATAGGAATTGTACAGCAGTCTGACAGCTCTCTGCAAAGACATCCTCACCCACCAGTGTGTCCTTTATCATTCTAATTTTCTCAAATATAGGCTATAGGTAGTTGACAGACTACTGATGGTGGTTTGAGGCCACCTCCTGAGCAAATTCTGCAAAGACAGTCCAGTTTCATCCTTTAGAATGCGAGGGTGCTTTGTCACGTATATTCCATCTTGGGGCTTTAGTTTAAGTTGGGGCAATAGACAAAAAAACCCAAAACAAAACCTGTTAGCACGTGTATCTTTAAAAAATGTTCTCATTTTAAGTCTTGCTTTTTATTACAAACTGTTCTTTGTTCTAAATGTTAAATGCATCTCTCTACAAGCTAGACAGCTTGTTGAAATAACATTTTTGTTAATGTCTTAGTTTTTTTACATTTTTCTTGATGGACATGTGAATGTGCCCTTGACCAACTGAATTACTAAGCAAGGAATACATATTTCCAACAGTCAGAAGGAATTCAAGAACAAATCAGGGTAAATTGATCAAATTATATTTCTGAAATTGTACTGGCATTGGGACTCTTGGGTTCCCCAAGATAGAAATTGAGAGGAAGCCCCAGAGAAATTTCCAAGCAGATTTTATTAAGCTTATGCTCGAGCGCAAGGGAGGAAGCACAGAAAAAAGGAAGGTCCTCTTGGCTGCTTTTATAAGCTGGGAGCAAAGTGGGTGAGCTTTTTGAAAAATCAGGCTTGTGGAATTTTCCATTTAGGGCTTGGGTGACTTCCTTTTCCAACCGTGTTGCTTGGTAACTATGTTCATGTGCCTGGGCTGTGGAGGCAAGATGACAGGCTGCTCATTACCACCACCCTAGGAAGATCTTATAGCAGTAAAACATTGGTCAACTGCAACTGCAGGTCAGTAGTTTCAATGTAGGCAATTTGAAGGGAGACAGTATCAGCTACCTCTGTATTTTTTAGTAGGGAGTGGAAGGGTCACTCCATTCTTGAGGTCAGTTTATCTAACATTCCTTCTGGCTACCTAGTCTTAACTTGGCTTCTTGGTATTCTCCATTTCCAGGCCTAAATTCCTATGCTATCTTCAAAAGGTTGTTATGTAGTTCAGGGTAGTGCTTAGAGACATTCTGAATATGTGCTTCACTAAGAGATTTGATGAGGATTCTCAATAAATTCTTATGAACGTAATATTGTATTGATGCAAGGAAATTGTGATTGAATGATGGTGTGCAAAATGTAGATTAATAACTGATGTCTAAGTGGAAGAAAGTTTCTGTGTTGTTCTGTGTATGTGTGTGTGTGTGTGTGTGTGTGTGTGTAAGCATGCGTATGCATGGATGTTTCCTCATTGTGGAAGTTAGCCTAGTTGGTAGGTATGAATGTGAGTGGTGGAGCCAGACCATCCTGAGTTTAGATGAGGAGATGAATATAGAGTACATAGCACAGATCCGAACTCTAATAAATGTTACATACATTTATTACTATTACATCATTAACTGTATTCTGTAAAGATGTAGCAAGTGTACGTAGGCAACTTGCAGGTGGCCTATAAAGCATGAGAGATCCTAAATATATTGAATGACAAAATCACATTGGGAATGATCTTAATAGACTGGAATGATTATGAGGTGGCATTTGTCAAAGATAAATGTAAAATATGCTCAGAGGTCCCCAAAGCTAGCTCCATGTTATAGGATGAGGATGACATACTTATTGAGAACCTTTCATTCAACAAGGATGAGAATGTGATATAGAAATATAGAATCTAGAAGGATACTCTCCACTATGTAGCCACTAAACATATGTGGCTCTGTAAAATGAAATTAGGTAAATAAAATAAAAATTTAGTCCCTCAGTTTCATAGTCACATTTCAAGCACTCAATAGCCAAGAGTGGCTTGTGGCTACTGAGTAGGACAGCATAAGTATAGGCCATTTCCATTATTGCAGGAAGTTGTATCGGGCAGTGCCAGTTTAGAATGCAGGTGGCTCATAGCTTTCTACACTGCACTGGTGAGGCATATGGTTATGTTAGAATTTGAATTACACATTTTAGAGGGTCATAGACCAAATGGAACATGTCAGAGTAGATGGCCTAGAAAGTGAGAGAAATAAAAACCATGTCATATAACACATGTTGAAGGGCCAGGGTGATTAGCTAGAAGAAGAGACAGCACCTCCTATCTGCTAAGTACCACGGCTATCATACGGAAGAGGAATTAGAGGACCTCATGGCCCAAAGGGTTGACCAAAGACTAATCTGTGGATATTAGAGTAAGCAGGAATCATTATGCTACGCAAACCCAATAGTTTAGAGAGGTTCTGGAGTCAGACAGCCTGTGCTCAAATTCTGCACTGTCTCCTATTTGTTGGATGACCCTGGGCAGGTCCATCTCTAAGCCTCAGCTCCCTCATCTGTAGAACAGGATATTAGTATCTTCCCACAGCATTTTGAGGAGAATAACAACATTACATATATAAAATAAAATATCTAACAAATGTTAGCTATTATTATGTCATATTCTGGCTGATATACGAAAGAATCATCTAAGTATGGAATGAGCTGTTGGGGAGTTAGTAATTCCCATCGCTAGAGGTGTTTAATATGCTGATGACTCTTGGGCAGGAAGTGTAGAGGGCACTGAAGCTCTGAGTAAGAGGTTGAATTGGAAAGGTTCATTTTTGTGTTTTTGTGTTGTTTAGTGTTTTGGTGTCTGCACTTCTGTAAGTGTAACAGTTTTAACTTCTAAAAATATTTGGTTCTCTTATCATCAAGGAAGGGGTACTCTGTTGGGATCACATAGAACTTTACTTTTTTGTGTTTTTCTACATTTTATTGTTGTATAAATCTTCATAATAACCTAATACAGTTTATTTATTTTAAATTTATTTTTTATTGTTGACAGTATTACAGATGTCCCCCATTCCTCACCCCCCTTTGCCCACCTCCGCTCAGCCCCCACCCCAACCCAGGCCTTCACTGCATTATTGTCTGTGTCCATGGGCTATGCATATATGCATATATGTTCTTTGGTTAATCTCTTTCTGTCCCATCCCTCTAAGATCTATCAGTCTTTTCCATGCATCCATGTCTCTGGACCTGGCCCATTTGAAATGAATAAAACTAAAAAAAAAAAAAAAGACCGTACCCTTTTATGTAATGATGTTTACTTTGAATTTATATTAGTTCACACAAACACTCCATCCATGCTTTTGTTCCGGCCCTCCGGTCCAGTTTAAGAACCCATTGTGGCCCTCGAGTCAAAAAGTTTGCCCACCCCTGCTCTAAGATCTATCAGTCTTTTCCATGCATCCATGTCTCTGGACCTATTTTGTTTGTCAGTTTATTTTGTTCATTATATTCCACATATGAATGAGATCATGTGATATTTGTCTTTCTCTGACTGGTTTATTTAGCTTAGCAAAATAATCTCCAGGTCCATCCATGCTGTTTTAAAGGATAAGAGATCCTCCTTCCCCGCCCCCGCCCCCCCCCCCTCCGCCCCTGCCAGCTGCATAGTGTTCCTTCCATTGTGTAAATTACTGCAGCTTTTTATCCACTCATCTGAAGGGCACTTGGTTTTAAGTTTCCTTCCTATATAAGCATCTATGGTTATGTTAATTTACCTTGTTTCATTTCATGTTTTTTTTTCTTACCAAGGCTATCCACAAGGCTTGAGCATTTTTGCCTTGGTCAGGTGGCAGGTCCTTGATGACCTTGAAGGATGGAGCAGGAGAGAGAGGAATGGAAGGAAAGAGAGATGAATGAAAGTTGAGACTCAGCCTCTGTGTCCTGCCCAGTACTTACCAGTCTGTATACCTCAAAAAGAGACTAGATAAGCCATAAGGCCTATCCTCAGAATACTGCTGATGTTTTGGCAAGAATGAGTGCTGGAGTGGCCTTGGTGTTTTGTGGAAGGTTCTGAGAGATATCCAGCATGGTGCATGCCTGTTCTCTCAGCAGCTCACCGAATTGCTGAATGTGGATTTGTAGCCCCTGACAGCAGCTCAGAGTGCCCCCTTTGAGCTAAATTATGGGAATTACAGAATAAGGCATATAAGAAAACTCTATCAGTAAGTAAGTATCTGAACGATTGAATGGAGACATCTTTCAAAACTACTTCTTGCAAAAAGAAGGGAGTAGGGATGGATGGACAACATGATGATTGTATGTTTATGTGTGAAAATATAACATAAATACTTAATGCATAATCCTTAAGTTTCTGCCCACCGGGACTGTATTCAAGAGTAAAATCATAATAAAACACCAGAAACTTTAGCAGGGCCTCAAATATCATTCTCACAGCAGTAGCTAAAATATTTTAGTTTAGTTTGTGCATTTGCTTTCTTCTTTAAGTCTATAAATCTTGCATCCAATATGACACTTCCTTGTCCATTTCCTATCATTTGTACTTTCCTGGTCTCCCCTAAGAGGAGGAGGCACACCTGTACAGCTCTTTAGAGTACGCTTGGGTAGTGGCCTTGCACAGTGGTTAAAGCACCAGGGTTTCTCAGTAGGGAAGGGCCCCCTCGGGGTGTTCAGATTTTGTCACCCAGCTGAAAATGTGTGAGCACATCACCGTGTGATGGGTTCTTGACTTGATAGGGAGGGTGTTTACTTACTAACTCATATAAGTATGTGTGTACATATTGTAAGATTTTCTGATGTCATTAGACACTAAAAATATTTAAAAAGGTAATTTATTGATCATGGTTAGAAATTTGCACTGTAGAGGAGTTCGTGAATCCAGGGAAAGGATTTAGCACTTTGAGAGTTGTCCTGGCAACATTTTCTGAGAAGCAGGCTGAAAGGATGCGTTGGGTACCCGAAAAGCAGCTATTTTGAGCACAAAATCCCATATGTTATTTGTTAATTGGTGACTCAAAAAAAAAAATTAAAGAATTCATCATGACTTCTTAATGTAAGCTTAGTGACAGTGGTGATAGAACCCAGGAGAAAATGGAAAATCCAGATCTCCAGTTCTGTACTTTGAGACATGTTTCCTGTGCAATAAATTGTGGCTGGGTTCCTTGAGTGTATTTTGTCAATTGTGGAATACAGATATAGACGTATCATTTTCCTATTGTTTCTCTAGTGTCGGTGATTCCCACTTTTAGCTCTAGAGTCTCCCCGGTGTCTGATACAGGATAAGTACTTAATAACTGTGCTCTGTGTTAAGCTGCATTTGCTGCTTGCCCACTTCTTACTTGAGTGCAATACAGCAGGGATCCCAATTGCAATTGGGTTTCGTTTGTTCAGGGCTGAATTAACTTCCTTGAGGCTTTTCCAGCCTAACCGTGGTAAACAATCACCGAAGTTGGCAGATGATGAGGCCTACTTAATTGCAATACAAAGGTGGTTTTCAGTCCTGTTGCTGGGTGACAAGCAAGCCTGGGCTGGCCGAGACGCTGGCTGCATCTCTAGTGCTTCAGTAGGTGGCACTCCTGTTCCGTGCTGAAGCTGTTCTGTGATGATGTGGCTGTGGGTTTGGGCAGGCAGGAAAGCAAATCGTCAACTCATGGCAGTTTTAGGGGGCAAGCAGCAGCACTAGCCCATCATCTGTGCGGTGACAGCTGCTGCTGTCTGTCCCTACTTGCAGGCAGTTTCAGAGTAGAGGCTTTTGGATTCTGACTGTGAGAGTGGAGACGTCAGGAAGTGAAGCCGCTGGTCCAAAATAAGCTGGTTAGAAGTCAGTTATCTGGTTCCCTGTAGACACGCCTGGGAGCAGCGTGGAGGCTGGGACCAGAGCCCAGGTTGGTCCTTCCCTTCTGTAACTCTGGTTTGGAACAATCTTATCAAAAAGCCTAACTCTCTGAAGCCCCATCCTGGAATCAAGTTAGTAAAAATCTAGAATATCTTGAACTAGTGACAGAATTGTATTTTTTATACTTAAATGCTGGCTTCCCCTGGTCAGTCTTTATTTCCAGCGTTCTGTCTTGTTACTCATATAAGAACATTAGCCCTTGTCAGATGGTGCCTCTACTTGGGATTTAGAAAATATGGTCACCACACTTACCCTCCAGTTCCTGACAGCTGAGTCTCAACCAATGGTATGGCCTGAATGTTTGTGTCTTCCCAGAATTCATATGTGAAATCCTAACCTCCAGTGTGATGGTACTAGGAGATGGGCCTTTGGGAGATGATAAGGTCATAAGGGTAGAGCTCCCACGAATGGGATTAGGGCCCTATAAAAGAGTTCCCCCAAGAGCTCTCTTGCCCCTTTTGACATGTGAGGATACAAGTGAGAAGATGGCCATGTATGAAGCAGGGCGCAGGTTCTCACCAAACATTGAAACTGTAGGCACCTTGCTCTTGGACTTCCCAGCCTCCAGAACTGTGAGAAATAAATTTCTGTTGTTTATAAACCATCTAGTCCAGGGGTCCTCAAACTTTTTAAACAGGGGGCCAGTTCACTGTCCCTCAGACCGTTGGAGGGCCGGACTATAGTTTAAAAAAAAACTATGAACAAATTCCTATGCACACTGCACATATCTTATTTTGAAGTAAAAAAACAAAACGGGAACAAATACAATATTTGTATTTGCATGTGGCCCGTGGGCCGTAGTTTGAGGACCCCTGATCTAGTCTATGGTATTTGTTGTAGCGGCCCAAGTGCACTAAGACAACCAACAGTGTGCCTCCTCTCTCCATCTAATTCAAACTCATAAACTCTTATACAAAGTGATGGGAAACCTTCAGCCATTGGGATTTAGTTTTGCTAGTCTTTTAGTTTATGGGATGACTATCTGACATGTTTAGCAAATTCTGTACACATTCAAGAGAGAGGCAATAGCTGTGTCTTTCTAAAATTTAAGATGATAGAAAGGAACTCCTCAGAGAGATGAATTCACCTGTAGGTCAACTCATATGTGTCTGATAAACACCTGACCAGGATGCTGCACCACCCTCTTGTGAAGGTAGGATTATTAATTTATCACAGCACCTTCTCCTGCTGGGCCATCAGACTTGGCACATGGATAAACTTGTTTGTCTGGTTTGAACCATGGTTGATCTTTAATATTTTTATTATATTAGATAATAATAAAGGCCAAAGTATTAGCTGAAACAACAAAACAGGTCCTTCATAGTTGATTCTTAAAAGAAACAGAAACTTTAAGGAGATGGAGTCACAGGGGATCATTTAATTTTAGAGCTCAAGGGAAACATGAAGAATCTCTGGAATCTTAAAATGATGAAGTTGATGCCCCTCATCACCTGCACCTGGGTGGGTGGCTTCCCCTGCCCCTTCCCACTTTCTTTTGAATTGTTTGTCTTATTGCTTTGTATGATTTCTGTTTGTATTATGAACATTTGTGCTTTGTTGTATTTATTGTGACTATCTTCTCCCTTCTGGTCTTTAAATGTTATTTATGTTTAGTTGTTTTGTTCCCTTTAACTTTCTAAGATCATCAGTTTACTTGTATGGCAGGCAATTAATTTGTTATAAAAAGCTCTCACTCTCCTTCCTTTGGGTATTGCTTTAAGTTACTCCCAGAATGAATCAGAGGACTTCTGGATCAGTTTCCTAATACCAGGCAAGGCAACAGCCAGATGGCCCAGCTATGACAGCACAGCTAGTCAATAGTAGATATTTTTGGGAGATGCATTGTATCACAGAAAAAAAAAAATCTCTCTGCGCAAAGAATGAGTCATGGGCCTGCTGGTTGGCTGGTAGCATCTGCAATCAACTCTCATTTGCTATCTCTGACTTACCAATTAAATCATAAATGGATTGGACACTTTCTCTTTGGCTTTAAAAAATGTATCTTTATTGTTGAAAGTATTACGGATGTCCCTTTTTTCTCCTTCTAGCTTACACCTGCCCCTCTGCCCCAGGCCTTCACCACACTGTGTCCATGGGTTATGCATTTTATATATAATCTCTTCCCACCCATTCCCACCGTCTCTAATTCAGGGAAATGTTCTGGATATTCAGGGGTTTGATTTCAGCTGGATGATAGCAGCGGAGATAAAGCAGACTATCACTCTGCCTCCAAGGATGCCAACTTTGTTAGAAATAGTGGCCACCTGAGGCGCTCTTCTCATTTAGAATAACCAGAATCAAGTTAACCTGGTTGCTACCACTTCTTGTATTCCCTGCTCAAGCCACGGCTGGTCTGTGTGAAGAAAAGCATTGAGAGTTTATCCAGACATACCCATCGCCTTGCCTGAGGGTGGGAGTTGTGAGTCAGTGGTGGCTGTCACCTGGCACCGGTGGTAGATGCAGTTATTTCATGAGTAGCCTCCACTACACTTGTAGCCTCATCCACCTGCCTGTTTGTTCAGAATCCAGATTATCAGCCAAAAAGGAATGAGCCCTGTGACACTGTAAGCGAAAGAGGATTAGTTGTGCAAACAAAAGTCTGTAACAAGACATGATCCTATAAAAAACAAGCTAGTCACAGGACTAAACCACATCTGCAGTGTTTCAGCTTTTCAGTTCCCAGCCCCATCACACACAACTATACACACATAGGCTTGTGCCAAGTTATTATGCATAAATACAGTCACATACAATTATAAACATTCACATGGAACTGCATGCATAGAACACACTCACAAAACTATATAAATATATATGCACAGATTACACACAAGTGCTCATACATACTCTCACACACAAGCATGCCCTCACACACATTTATGGTCACAGACAGATAACCACACAGACACATTTTATAAAACCTTCCTCTGCCGGGAACGCAAACTTTCCACTTGGAGATCTGGGTATCATTTGTAATAAAGTGCTCATAGAAGTTTCCTTTCTGCTTTTTGGTTGCTGAACATTGTGATTTAGTGGGACCGCTTGGCGTCTCTTGCAGCCCCTTTCCTTGCTAATGAGTCCCTGGCGCATGTAATGGGAGGAACTCTCCGGCCCCAGTCACATGACCAGGTGCTCTGTTTCTGAGCAGATGGAGCTCGAGGTCTGGGTGGTCCTGAAATCCTTCAGTTAGCCTTGTCATCCAAGAACCTCACACATAGAAGGCCTTCAGTGTTTGTTGAATAAATCCAGGAATTTGTGATTGCCCCCTTAATGCTTCCTTTATCTAATTTTTAAAATTAAAAAAAAATATTTTTTAAATTTTGGGTAATTTCTTCTCCTTACCTGATTCTTAATGAAGGTGACCAAGGTGATGTGTAGATCTCTTAGAATAAAACCCTCCCGGGAGAGTAGAAAGCCCTACATAACTTCACAAGTCTCTTAAGGATTTTAATCAGAGACTCCAAAACCCTCAAACATCTGCTCCATGGCTCTCCTTTTATAGATGAGTGAACTGAGGCCCAAAGATATTAATTTCTCCAAATTTACCCAGCTACTTGGTAGCAGAACAGAAACTAGGGCTCCAGTAACCTAATTCCTGTTTTAGTGCTTTCTTACACTTTTGACCTTGATTAGACTTAACTGGTTTTTCCAGGGAGTTAATTCCTGGATAAGAATGTTAAGAAAACAAGTGAATTAAACATGAATTTCTGTACCCAGAGCATTACAACAATCTGTGAGGAATTATACTAGTCTCGGTAGAGCAGTTGCTATATTCTAATCTAGTCTACAACACTGGAGCACTCCCATCTGACATAAGTTTACCCTCATGACTTTGGATGTGATGAAAGGCATCTCTGTTGTACTATGTCTGTAAATTTGAACTCTTAGACATAGAATCATGAAGGTGAGACAAAGACTCACCTACAGCAGCAGAATTAAATCCAGGTCAAATTTTATACATGTGTGTTCATGTGCATGTGTGCACATGTATGTGCATTCACACACACACACACACACACACACACAACCACAACTAGCACTATCAGGAGATGCCCCCAATGAGACTTAACTTCAGGTATTGAGGACATAACTTACCAGGGTCGAGAAAAATCTTTATTGCCATCATTTACAAATGCTATTCTAATGGAGTGCCCTCATGGCTGATATACCACCTTTAATGTTCAGATTCTAAAGTACAGAAAAGGAAATGATTTAAATCTTGTGCACTTGTAACCCATATATGCAATGTGCCTCCTAAATCTAACTTGCCAGTTTATGATGGAACAAATTTTAGAGACCAAGGTTATCATTTTTATTTCATACTAGAGGCCCAGTGCACGAAATTCATACACTGGTAGTGTCCCTAGTGGCTGCCGTCTGCCGTCTGGGGCCTCCCTCCCTTCCCCTGGCCAGCCCTGCCCCCCTGGTCGAACTCCTGGTCAAGGCGACCATTTGTATACTATGCTTTTATTATATAGGATTTTTAGTGAATTCTCTACATTTTAAATTACTTCGATTTTTCCTAAATACTAGATTTAACTAGTTAGAGTTAGAGGGGCTAAGGAAATTTTCCTGAAATGATTTCTCTTGTAATAACCTCTTTGTCTTACTGAAAAGCAGTCTCAGTTTTGCAATGAACACGTAATACTTTTATTATCTCAAAAAAGAGAGAGCTATTTAAAAATATGTATCTATACCAGGCAAAAAGGAGGAAGAACAGCCTTAAGGGGAGGGTTGAATCTTTTTTCCATTCTAGCTAAACAATCCTCTTATTTAAGTATGCTAAGAAATGCCATATTCAGGAAGCCCCTCCCAGATCAGTATGGTCTGGGTTGAGAAATTAAGCAAAAGGCAGAATAGCTGGGTCTTTTGGGGCAGTGGTTGACAAACTGCGGCTCGTTAGCCACATACGGCTCTTTGGCCCCTTGAGTGTGGCTCTTCAACAAAATACCGACTTCTGCGCATGGACCACGAAGTTTCAATCACACTGTACGTGCACGCCCGCACATGGTATTTTGTGAAAGAGCCACACTCAAGGGGCCAAAGAGCTGCATGTGGCTCGCAAGCTGCAGTTTGCCGACCATGGTTTTGGGATCTTGCTAGAGAAAATTGGAGTAGTTAGAGGAACTAGGTAGAGGCAAAATGAGTTGACACCTTCCACACACCCTCCCTTGCTCTTCAGAGTATTTCTGAAGGACACATGGCAGAGCAACCTGTGGAAACATAATCTCATGGGAGGCTGGTACTGGAGAGAAACATCAGCCACGTGATATCTGTTCTCTTCTTATTAGCCCTGGGCATCATGTTCTATTTTCCTTCCCTTCTTCTCCTTCTCCTTCTTCTCCATTATTTTCTTCTTCTTCCTCCTCCTCCTCCTCCTCCTCCTCCTCCTCCTCCTCCTCCTCCTCCCCCTCCTTTTCCTCCTCCTCCTCCTCCTCCTCTTCTTCTTCTTCATCTTCTCCTTCTCCTTCTTCTTCATCCTCTCTCTCTCTCTCTCTCTCTCTCTCTCTCTCTCTCTCTCTCTCCCCAAGAGATTTTGCAAAATGTTCACTCCACTACATTCTACTCAGACAGAGATAAAACAATCAACCAACAGCAGAATAAAACCATAATCTTTGTTAGGTGTTGTTGAGACATAGAAGCAACAAAAGTTAACATAAACATAAATTAAAATTAAAAGATAAAACCACTGCCAGAGTATTTGGGGTGAAAAATACCTTTTTAATAGATAAATTATACTTACTTCATTTAGAAAACACACCAAACAACTTGTGTTTTTGGCATCTCTAGAAATAATTACATAAAGTTGATAAGGACCTTATTCTTTCAGTTCTTACGAGTTACTAGTGGCCCGGTGTATGAATTCGTGCACATTGAAAGGAAATTAATTAGAAGAAATATTTTAATATTGCTATTTGCCCTTTCTCTATAATAGAAGTGTCAACCAAATTCACGATTGACAATGAGAGCTCGAAATACACATGTGCAATTGGCGCCAGTGAGAGCTTTATATGTATCACTCATGCGCGAGTCAACTTAGCCTTTTATGGATATAGAATAAACTTGCTTAATTAGACCTGGTTTTGATTTAGCTAAACTTTTTCCAGCCCAGTGAAGCACCCCAACTTCTCTTTCAGGTAATTGTCAGCAATACAGCAGTAAATATCAACACGAAGCAGATTATTATTGTAGATCATGCAGGGAGAACAAAGGGTAAAATATTTAACTGCAGCAATGTTTGACTATATGCTGTGCAGTGAGAAAACCTGAAGTCATTTTCAAGGTCCACTATTTCTTACTTCTTTTCAGTTGGATCAAGTTTCTAAGCTTTCTAAATCTCCATTTTCCGGCTAATGAAAAGAAAATAGGGTTCTACTGAGTCTCCTATCTACCTACTCCAGGACTTCTGTGAGGATCAAATGAGATGAGGCATGGGACAATGCTTCACAGACATTTGGTTAAAGTGTAAAAATGTTTGCACCTGGCTATAAAGCAAGTCATGTTCCTGGGCTGAAGAAACTCCAAGGAGGCTAGTCGCTAGGGAGAGGAAGCCATGTATTGCTACATGACATCATTACCTGGTGCCCACAGTGACTGTTTCCGGGCTGGGCTGGGCTGTGGGCCACATTTTGTGCCATGGGGTCTCGGCAGCATTGGCTGTAATTTGGTGGGGTGTTGCTCCTGGGTGGTGGCGGGGCCTGTGTCCCACTTGTGGGAAGCCGAGTGTTGCTTTGTAGGCACCAGGTCTATGGTGCCATTTCTCTGTAAATGGCCAGTGCACATCACGGCAGCTCCTGCGTTGAGCGGCTGCCCCCTGGTGGTCAGTGCGTGTCATAGCGACCAGTCAGACGGTCGGACACTTAGCATATTAGCCTTTTATATATATACTAGAGGCCTGGTGCACAAAAATTTGTGCACTTGGGGGGGTGTCCCTCAGCCTGGCCTGTGCCCTCTCGCAGTCTGGGACCCCTTGGGAAATGTTCACCTGCTGACTTAGGCCCACTCCCTGGGGGATTAGGCCTAAGCTGGCAGTCAGACATCCCTCTGGCAGCTCGGGAGCCCTCGGGGGATGTCCACTTGCCAGCAGCAGGCCTAAGCTGCAGTCGGACATCCTTAGCACTGCTGAGGAGGCGGGAGAGGCTCCTGCCACCACCACTGTGCTGGCAGCCATAAGCCTGGCTTGTGGCTGAGCAGAACTCCCCCTGTGGGAGCGCACTGACCACCAGGGGACAGCTCCTGCATTGAGCGTCTGCCCCCTGGTGGTCAGTGTGTGTCATAGTGACCAGTCATTCACAGTCGTTCTGCTGTTAGGGTCAATTTGCATATTACCCTTTTATTATATAGGATATAGAGATTGTTATAATTAGTAAGGCCAGATTCTAACACAAAGGACTCTAATAAAACATTCTTTGAATATTAAAATAATTCTTCCAAAGCCTAGAGTTTTGCAAATTTCAGGCAAGTTATTATATCTGAAACTCTGCCCAAGATATATAGTGAGCACTATGTTGCTATGAAAGCTTTTTGGATGAAAAAAACCCAAAAATTTTTGGGTATTAGAATATTTGATTTACTGGATTTTGGCTCCTCTTGCTAGACATGCTGACTGAGACTTTACTATGATTATCAAATCTTAGTCCATTCTTGGAAGTTTAGCCTATGTAAGTAGTGGAAAAAGGGACCCTCCAGAATTGTTATGGTGAATATTTGGCTCTGAATTAAATGAATCTTTAAATCTCTAAGACTTCATGTAATGTTGAATTTGGCTGGATACCCTGTGGTTGTAATATGTTAAGTCTTTAAAAATACATGGGTTCTTAAATAGCGATATGCCCCCTCCCCCCCCCCCTGCAACTAGCGTTTTGTTATTATCCTCACTGTCTACTTCAAACAAATTTTATGCAGTTTACAATTCTTGTAGCATATGGTTGCTGCCTACAAGCACTTTGTGTGCCTTGGCAGACAGCCACATGTGACACTGAAGAATGATTTCCTGCATAAATAATAGAGGATCTTGCTTTCATCCATTTTTCTACTTGAGTTCAACTTTTAAGGTAGGGCTGGGTTAGATCTTTTTTTTTTCTTTCTTCTCTCCTCCTCCCCTCCCTCTCCCCTATCCTCCTCTCTACCTCTCTTCCTTCTTATTGTTTTTTGTTGAAGTCTCCCTTTACCCTAGGCAGAGTGACTTATGCTGCTTTTATTATTAGAGGTTCTTGCCAAGCAATGATAATGTAATACTCATATAGACAACCTCAGGTGTTTCTAGCTTTTGCCTTCTCCTGGATCCTCACTTATTTTTCAAGTCATTTTGAGTAGGAACCCATTTTTCCTTTGCTTTGTACTTCTGGCATTAGAGAATTCCTCAAAATAGAAACTGTGTTGGTTTGTAAGCCTCATCACTCATATTGAGACCCTGTTCTGGAAAGATAATAGCTTTTACTTAACAATAATTGAAATGAGGATTTCCTGCTGGAAAGAAGGAGCAGATGCTTTGAGATTCTAGACTGAGGCAGTGACAGCAAGAGGTGGTGAGAAAACCTCTGGAGAGAGTGGTAGGTGACAGGGAGGGAACTGAGGAGTTGGCAGGGCCAGGTGAATATTCTGTCTCAAGACCTCTGTGTCACAAGAGGCAAGGGGTGAACATGGCCTCTCTTCATAGCTTCCTGCAACCCTTTCTTTGCAGGAGGCTATAAGTAGGCTGGGTTGCAAGGCAATGGGCTAAATTGAGTAGAAGCAGCAGCTAGAAAAAGTGAGCAGTTTATAACTGCGATTTTCCCCCTTTTTGTTTATAATCTGTTGTGGTTATCTTTGTGTTTATGTATTTTACACAGACTTGCAGTCTAACCCAACTGCTGTTATGTCATTTGATCAATTGGTTGAATTTATTGACCTACCACTGGGTTACTTATTTTTGCCCAACATTACATAGCCTAAATATTTGTGTTCTGAATCTACTACTGATTCATAGAGCATTAGTCCCAAGTACAAGTAAGAGATCATTTTTTGACTAGCATCTAAATATTTTGCATGAAAGAAATTTTAAAAAGGATGAAAGAAATGTATGTAAATATATACATATAGATGATACACACATGTGTATATATGTGCATAAGTACACATATGTATAGATTCACACATATATATTGTACGCCTTTACATACATGTACATATGTATAGTATATGTACACATATGCATACGTTACAGATATCATGTTTAAATAGAACCTGGACATCCATTACTTATTATGGACTTAATTAAACTACATATGGAAATAAATAGAACATCACATTTTCAGTATTTATATATTGTAGTGGAAGTCTTTAAATACCAAATCTTACTGTTGATTAACAAATTGAGTGAAGTACCATCTTAATGGCAAATTAATATAAATTTTCTATTAGCATGTTTTGTTGCCATTTGGGAAAATTATACTATCAACCAGTGATAAATAGAAAAGCTCCAAATTGAGAACAAATAGCAAAAGGCTGAATGAGCTCTGCATAACATTTAAAAATGTTTTGATTCTAATTAAGTCTCTTCCATTAGACATCCCTAGCCCTATGCCTCTTTCAGAAGAGTCGGTTATGATGAAGATGTGAAGTCAGGAAGAACAGCCTCCGGAGGCACCATGAGCCTTAGTCTACTTCCTCCACGTTGGTGTCAGCCACTTTGGGCAGCTGGGGTCCAGCTGAGGCCCCTCCTAGCAGGCCCTCTGCTGCTGCTGCTGGCAGAGGCTGCCTACTGGGCTCACATCCAGGCGCCTCAGCTGGAACTCTCTCACCTCCTGGGGGTGGTGGAGCAGGACCATTGGCCTCCATCCCCCATAGGGAGGCCTCTACTGGGGACTGTGGGGTCTGACCAGAAGCTTCTGCCTCCAGAAGGGGCTCCTGATCAGCCAGTACTTCAGTGGGGAGACCCTGGTCTTGGGGCTCTGCTTGGGACCGCACAGGGAGATTACTGGCCTTGGGGGGAGGTTCTACCTCATTGCCTCCTTCAGTCTCAGCTTGAGAAGCTGAGGGAGGTGGGGAACTCTCTGAATGGCAGGAAGGGCTCAGAGAGGGCTGTTCTGGCTCCTTGAGGGCCATGTCACCGCCCCCTTGAAGACTGCTGAATTCTGGTTGGAATTCTTTGGACTGGTCAAGGGCCAGCTCTGAATGGTGAATAACCATAAAGGCTGCGGCCAGATTTTTCACAGCATTGTGAACACTATTGGCATTCTCAGCGTCGGCCTCTTCACCCACAGAAACCGTTGACTCGGGCTCTTCGTCGGAGGTGTGCTGACCTTGGTCATCCTTCTCAGGCATTTTTGCTTCTCTAATCTTTTTGTAGAGTTCGTTTCTCTCTTCTTGTAAAGCTCGGCAGAGATTCTCTAGTCTCCCAATTTTCATCACGAAGCACTCATATTCTTTGGCTCTTAATGCTTTCTGTGATTTGAAAATACACACACACACAAAATGTCAAAAAGCAAAATTGCCAGAATGTTCTCTGGAGATAAGCAAAACCATTTGTCTAGGAATTTGCCTACCAGGCTCTGGGGTTTGACCACAGAGTGGTGGCTGGACGGACACTTGGTCAGAGGCATCAGTTATTATTATTATTATTATTATTATTATTTGCATTGTATGCTAGGTTCTGGTAGAATTTAGGAAAGAAAGATGGCAAAGCCTCTCTCTACTTCAGTTCAGGGCCTCTAGAATTGTACATGAAATTTCTGCCTGCAAGACTTAGAGGGTGTAAGTACATGCATGTGGTAAAATGAATAAGATAGATTGGGTCTTGGCAGTCAGCAATGCCTTATCTATTCTATAGATAAACTGCTATATGCTAATCCAGCAATGGTTTGATTTATGTTGATGGATAATAAACTCATGCTTTAGAATTGGTTGTAATTTGGGATGAATTGTTAGAACAGTAATTATAACCAGAGAAACTCACCACACACTAATTCATGATGCTGGCTGCTCAAACTGTTCGATTTTCCTTCTCTCTAGAAATGTCAGTGTGTTTGTACATGAAATTATTCCTAATTATCTTACTCCCTCACCCCATCTTTGTGCTACTCTGTACCCTTTAAGATGCTTTTTTTACTTGTTTACATGGAGAGACCTTTACCTGTAAGTCCTGCCTCTCAGGTCAAAGGCCATGTATCTTTGCCTTTATAGTCTCTAAACCTCCTCAGGGCCTGACATAACATCAGTGTTTAAATGCCTGTTGGAGGAATTAAACAGTATATCTCCATATCTGTCTATAAAATAGCACGTACCCTGGGTGCTTGGGCTGGTGTCTTCTCTCAGTATGTTCAAATCAATGAATTAATTCATTCTGTGCCTGTTATATGCCAGGCACCAGGGAAATTCAAAGACAAGTAGGACACTCATCAAGCCTTTAAGGAATTCACAGCCCTGCAGGCCCGCTGCTACTTGGGGGGACAGTAGGCATGTGACTTAAGGGACACAAGGCTCTTTAGGAGTCTGGGTAGGATTCTAAATTACTTTGCTCTTATTACTCTATTATAATTTCATATATCACATCCCAGAAAAAGTCAGTCCTTTTTCAAAGGTAAGCATTAGGGTATAATGTTCTAAGTATGAATCCTTTGACTGGCCAGGGGAGAGTAAGCTAAGGGAAAAGCTCCCTCACCTCTTCAATCATGTCCAGCAGAGCCTTGTTACAGTTCTCGAACCTGCCCTTCCACGTGGCCGTGTCCTTTTCCAGCTTCTTCATTTTCTTAGTCGTCTGCAGAAATTAGAGTGTTTTAATATTCATCCTGAAAAGTTAACCTACCAAAGAAGCTATCAGTTTCATAGGCGATGTCAAGGAAAGTCCTTTTGTTCCAGCTGTTGAAGCAAATATGAGTTCTATGTGAAGGGATGAGGAGTGAGTGGGGAAGTCACCATTTATTCCTACGCCATCGAGGTCAGGGGTGGACAAACGTATTTGCACCGGAGCCAGTTCAAGAAAAAGGAAACTACTTAGGGCCATGCTGTTTTGTCACTGGCTTTTCTCTCTTTTAAAAAAAATAAAAGCCGAAACCGGTTTGGCTCAGTGGATAGAGCTTCGGCCTACGGACTGAGGGGTCCCAGGTTCGATTCCGGTCAAGGGCGTGTGCCTGGGTTGCGGGCACATCCCCGGTGGGAGATGTGCAGGAGGCAGCTGATCGATGTTTCTCTCTCATCGATGTTTCTGACTCTCTATCTCTCTCCCTTCCTCTCTGTAAAAAAATCAATAAAATATATTTAAAAAAAATAGCTCATCCTTCTCAGGCATTTTCGCTTCTCTAATCTTTTTGTAGAGTTTGTTTCTCTCTTCTTGTAAAGCTGTCCTTTTGAAGCTGAAACTGCTCGCGATCCTGATTGTAGGATCTCCTCTCTGCTTGGATGAAGTAAAAGACAAGGCACATAACGCAGGAGCAGTGACCTGGATTTACCACAGCTGGCACTTGCTGTGTGTGCCAATCTGCCCGAGTCTGGGTGCCCTCAGAGCTGAGCCCAGCCGCTGGCCACTGGCCTCAATAGAGGAGCCTCGAGTGTTTTTTGTTTGTTTTTATTTCTTAACTAAGTTAGTAGTTTATGAACTTTTTAAGGTAATTGAGTTCTTTAGGAATTTGATGAAGTCTATGGGACCACACTCAGAGAAATGCAAATATACATATCAAATGTTTTGGCTATAAATAAACTCCAGATTAAGAACTCCTCCTTTTAATCTTTAAGATTTAGATTTCTCTTTAAGATTTATTTCAATCTTAAAGCTATATAATTTTAAATTAAAACAAATTTTCATGCTTTGATTTTCATCTTAAAACTCTATAATTAAGTTTTTTTAAATGGACAGATCCCTCCAGGGGTAGAAAAAACTGTAATTATTAACAAGAGCTAGTCTACTTATGTTTGCTCACTGAATTGTGAAACTTATCTTATTTTATGAAAATATTTTGAAGAAGAGGCTTTCTACACTTAAAAATGTTTAATGCCAATGTTTTAGAAACACAATTGTGATGCTGATTTTGTTTTGGGAAAACACTGAATTAAATAAGATTTAAGTGTTATATCCCACAATAATATGAGCACCTTTTATTTGTAAAAAAATTTTTTTAAGTTGAAAGCCCTCTTAAAATATGTTAATTTATTTGAACTTCATATTCTTATGAAGGAAGCAAGGGGGACATTGCCTTGAATTGTATTAAAAATAAAACTGAGGGAAGTTGAGTGAATTGTCCAATGCTACTTGAGGTGTAAGAACACACCAGAATTTCAATTCATCATCTCATTCAAATACTCTGTCAGTTACATCATACTACATATCTTCTCTTTTAGGAAGGATCCTATGAAATGGCATTTTCTGCTTTAAAATTCTACTCTTGCATATTTATATGAAAGCTTTTTAAAAAATATATTTTTATTGATTTTAGAAAGAGGAAGGGAGAGCGATATAAGGTATAAATATCAAAACATGGATGAGAAACATCATCAATCGGCTGCCTCCTGCACGCCCTTTACTGGGATCAAACCCACAACTCAGGTGTGTGCCCTGACCGGGAATCGAACTGGTGATCTCTTGGTTCCTGGGTCAATGTTCAACCACTGAGCACATCAGCTGGCTGAAAGCTTTATTTAAAAATTTTTTAGATCATATATATATATATATATATATATATAATTTCAGTATGAACAACATAATGTTAAACTGCTAAACTGCTAGCTCTTTTCTTCTTCTTTTTTTTTAAAGCCATCCATGGAGTAGAAAAAAAAATCTTCCTCAGAATGAAAATGTGTCCTAGTGTTTTGGAGCTCTTTTTAAGATTAATACACTAGATATTTACCAATGAAAAAATACAACCCAAATCTCATTGGCACCTATAAATGTTTCATTACTTCATGAAACGCACTGGAATATCTTAGCAAGAGAAAAATGAACCCAAAGGAGAATTGCCCGTCAAAATAGAAAATGTCAATATTTTGTGTGGGGTAAGCTGTACTCACTTTATCCATTTCCTGTTTGAAAGTGGCAAACACCTCATTGCTTTTTGTCAGTGTGCTCTGGAACTCTTCAAACCGCCCAGAGTAGAGGGTGAGCTGTAAATGGGAGAGAGAGGATCTATTTTAGGGCTCCTTTCTGAATGCTTCCAGAACAAAACATGTCATTGTTCATTATTTGTTAAGATAAATGATTTAAGGGAATTCTAATGCAGTGTTAGTAATAAGCTCAGTTCTTTTATTTACTACGAGATCAACCGAGGTCAGTGACTATGATTAAATACATCTTTAAAGAAAAATGAAATAATAAAATATGTCATTACCACTTCATTGTATCATAAATTTTTACCAACAAACATTTATTGAGCTCTGAACATTTGCATGGATTGTATATACAAAAGTATTTGACATGTGGCTCCCACTTTTGAGGGACCTGTAATCCTGATGGAAAGACAATCCCGAAGACAATCTGACTAGTGTTCAGTGAAAATACAGTGCCAATGTAGAGGAGCAGCCATGTTTCTGTGGGGGAGGTGAGCCTTGAACTGGGTCTTGGAGGAAGTGAGAATGTAGACAAATGAAAAAAAGTGATAAAGGAAATGTGGGCTGGACATGGACTATGGCTGCTGCCATGATGCAGGTTGTGCCACTGTAAGCAATTTCCATTGTAGACATTGTGGTTTTGTGTATTTATGAATATAGTGTTCTAGCCAATAGCTGTTAAATGTCTCTTCTCATCAAAATCAGTTTCTTATATCAGTTTTCTACAGATGGAAATAATGAGTCTTGAGGAAGGAATGCCTTTTTCTGATTTGCACAGAACAACATTGTATGGGTTAGCATTGGCAAGTGTGCAGCTCACCACGGGAGTATAGGGAGAAGCCTTTGTGTCTCCACATCCTTAATTCCAAAGCTTGCCTTTGGGTGGGAATAGAGCAGAACAGGAAAGGAAGGTGTGTAAATACTTGATGGTTAGTGACAGTAATACAATAATAAAGTTTTGTGTTTGAAAATAATTTTAGGATAGCATATTTTGGGTGATTGATTTAATATGGCTGATTTAAGTGACAAAAGTCGGCATTTTAAAATGAGTCTTTGGTAGGTACCCTTGAGTGCCTGGAACAGCCCCAAGTCCTCAAATGGGCACAGAAATGTCTTTTGTATAAAGAAGCAAGCTTACAACACCCAGCAACAAATAAGAACCCGAGACTACCGTTGGTTGGTAGACTGGGATGGTTGGATTATTGGGCAGATGGCAGGCACCAACTTAACCAGCTGGTGATACTTGTGATATTTTCCTTTCAAAAGCAGAGAAGAGCTGACCAATTGAAAGCCAGTAGAATGTAGAGTTCTTAGTCTTGGAGGTGGGAGTGAGAGGGAGCGTGTGGGAATTAACCCTAGAACTCATAAAATATGCTTATCTAGAATAGTTCATTCTCAAATGATTCAGAACAGCAGAGTTCTTATTGCAGTAAAGATCAACAAAATGATAACATAAAACCTTTTCATTGGATATAATATTTCCAACTGAAGGGCTTGTATGCATGCATATGAGCATAACCAATGGACATAAGACACTGGGGGGTAGGGGAAGCCGGGGTATTGTCAAGGGCGGGGGGAAAAAAAGGACACATATGTAATACCCTTTGTAATGCTTTAAGCAATAAAAAAAAAAAAAAAAAAAAAAAAAAAAGAAAAGCCAGACAACAGCTGACCATCATTTGAAATCATTCATTAGCACTGTGAATATGTGACAGAGTTTGGGGCAGCTCTAGTGGTCTAAAATTTGATTCCATGCATACAGATTAGGGAAGATTGGGTAAAGGGGCATTGGGGAATTCATGGCCAGGGAAGTTTTGTGTGCGCGTGCGCGCGCGCACACACACACACACACACACATACACACACAATGTATAAGACAATAATTTTATTGCCTGCAATGCATTCTCAAAACAGATTTAATTCTGTTTTATTTTTTTTCGAAGTCCTGGCAGGGATCCAATGAATTTATTTTCAGGGCCCATGAATAGGTCAAGCCTCTCAATTTGAGAGGCTCTATCCTAGTGTAAGTTCCTGTGGGGCTGGCTACTAATATTGCACATGATCTGGTAGCCTCTGGTGGGAGTAACTACCCCTAACTGATCCTCTTCACCCTCTATCACAAAATCCATTTATTTGCCTTCTTGGCCAAGCATTCCTATTAACTTTTTTCTTGCTTCCTCTCTTTTTCAACTTTTCAGTAATTCCAGCAGAATTACATGGATGTCTCAGATCCTATGGTCTCCCAAGCCCTCTTGCAGCCCTTTAGTTGCAGGTTGCAGACTGGAGAGGGCAGGAATGATCGCATGCATGGTCCATCTCATAGAGGCAACCTTGACACTTCTAGTAGGAGTAACCACATCCACCCCTTTATTTAGGCATAATGTTATTTTTATTGTATCAGTTGAGCTGATTGAAATGACAGACATATCCAGAGTGCCAGGAAATAATGTCTTGCTCCATTACCACCTTTTCTGGCCTTTTTCTAATGATTTTTTTTCAACATTTCCCTTTTATTTTTTATTTATTTTTTAAATATATTTTTATTGATTTTCCACAGAGAGGAAGGGAGAGAGATAGAGAGTTAGAAACATCGATGAGAGAGAAACATCGACCAGCTGCCTCCTGCACATCTCCCACTGGGGATGTGCCCGCAACCCAGGCACATGCCCTTGACCGGAATCGAACCTGGGACCTTTCAGTCCGCAGGCCGACACTCTATCCACTGAGCCAAACCGGTTTCGGCCAACATTTCCCTTTTAAACAATTTTAAATTTTGGTAAAATATACATATCATAAACTTGACCACTTAACCATTTTTAAGTGTATAGTTCAGTAGTGTTAAGTATATTCATATCATTGTGCAACCAGTCTCCAGAATGTTTTCATCTTGCAAAACGGAAACTCTATACCCATTAAACAACAACTCCCCATTTTCCCCTTTGGGTGACTGTTCTTAATATTCTGCTTTTCTTTGTATTTGACCCTATTGCCATATGTGGCAAAACCTGTGTGAGGTATACCTTTCTCAGGTAACCAACTCTAACCCTCCACTTATACCACCTAAAGATGTATACTTCCTGTTTACTATATGGATATTTGTTTGGTCGTATTTTTCCTCTCACTACCAAACATGGTGCACGTTTGTTTTGATGTGTCATACTCCTGCACTCACTTTGGTATTTCAGAGAAGTGTCGAAGGAACATCCCGAGGTCATCCACAGTACCTCTCTCTCCTGCCAGAGGCAGAAATAGAAACAAACTGTTCTCGGGTTAGTAAACAATAATTGTCTCAACATTTCTATTTTAAACGGGCTGACACACACATTCTTTTAACCGAGCGCCAAATTTAATTACAGTCATTCAAAACATATAGGGAACAGAACTGTGCTCAGGGATTTTCTTAGCAAACTTTTGAGATTTGATTTGGGAATAAAGCCAAATATAATAGTAGTTGCAGAGGACTTTTCTCCCATCGTATGTTGATAAGGTGAGGATTTTGGGGTTGAAGGATGACGATTACCCATCTCTAACAGTTTACTCGCTGATCTTTCCCCTCGGGCAGTATTTCGTGTCTGCGTTGCCAGGGGTTGCTGACTTTCCACATCTACTACCATCTTCACCCTGATCGATCCAGTGAACACTCTATTTGTAGTGATGATTGCATCCCATTGATCATCTCTGACATTTAGTCTATTGCCTTGGTTTGTATAATTGCAAGCCAGACATCTCTTCCCTAAGTGAGAATCATGCCCCAAACTGGCAAGCTGTTTGACTGAAAAGTGACTTCCGTCAAGGAAAACACAATCCGTCTTGACATTTCCCTTGCTCAGATGGAAGAAATGAGAACGGAGGCCTCCCTTTCCTGTCATCCACCCATTTAAAGACATTGTAAACCAAAGGCAGTGTTTGAGTGCTGTGCGAAATAATCTGTGATAGACTTTGCTTTTCAAGGTTTAGAAGTTTTACAAGTATAATATTGATACTTGTCAAGAGGAACTTGTCTAAACATGATTACACACAGGGATTCAGGGCCTCTATATTCTTCTTGACGATTAAATAGTTATTGGAGTTTTGAAAGTGCCTTGAAGACAAAAGACACAGACAAAGGTGGGTCCTTGTAGAGAGAGCCACGTGCCATGGAAAATGGGGCAAAAGAGGAGAAGGCAGGGTTAACTCAGTTTATGGCTACACTTCTTCAGCTCTGGATGTTCTTTACATTCATGAACTAGAGCTGAACAGGTTCTTGGTATCATATTTCCAGTGGTTCTTAAACTTTTGTGCAAATAAAGACTCCCTTAGACTCATATATCACTATGTGGTCCTCACCTATGAAATAGTACTGATATTAGCTCATATACTAATTGTTATTAACATTATTGTTATAACTAGAGTGTAAATTTAATTAGGGAGGGATTTTTGTCTCCCACTGATTATATCTCCAAAACCTACAAGCATGCCTAGCACTTAGTAGGTGCTCAATAAATATAAGTTGAATTAATTATGTTTATTATGATCTAGGCACTGAGCTAAGTGCTTTGCATGCACAATATGAAAACAAACTTCATATACTACATATTCATGAACTAATTTTTCTTTTAAACATTTAATCAAATATATGAATAATTGCCATCCATAGCCATAGGTGCATGATTGAGAACTGATATAATGTCAAAAACAACTACATTTTGGATAGCAGCTGCTGCCTTGTGTGCTGTTATGTTTTGGAAATATTGAAAACTATTGGGCCTCCCAGAGGACTCCAGCTTGGGATCATTAATCCATTACATCATCCTATTTTACAGACAAGGACATTTAGGTCTAGGGAGGCTTAGGTGCATTGCACAGGGTCACCTAGCTTTTCAGCAGAAGAACCAGGACTCTGACCCTGGTCCCTGGACTCAGGTCAGTATTGAGGGATGAACGAGAAACATTGGCAAGTCTAGAACTCCAGATAGATGCTTTTTCAAGTTTTAGGGGGATATAGGTGGAAAATTAGGGCACACCTTTATTTTTTATTTTATAGGTCATGTCATCTGAGTGAATCACTCTTTAGCCCAGAATCATATGATATTAATATACTCTTCTCAAGTTCTCTTTATTTAGCAAAGAGGAATAGAGATTGCTTGTAACATGATGTGAGTAGTTGCAAGTATTGCTGCAAGGCTCTGTGTTGAATAGGGAAGAGATAGGGCCAGAAGCCCTGGCTTGATTCTCTCATGCCATCAGTTGGTGAGGTCACATCTCCACCCCCTGCCTGGCTCTGGTTAGAGTGCCACCTCTGCCTGTCATCGACCCCACACAGTGATGTGATGGGCCTTGTGACTGCCTGAAGGATGATCTGGAGTTTATGACTCGAGACTTTAGTCTTTTAACTCCCAGTTCCTTCATTCTATTAATCGTCAAAAACTTTATGGCTCTAATGTTGATGTAATTAGTATTTTTAAACTATTTTGATATATTACTGGGGGAAAACAATTCATTTTGCATTCAGTACACACATTGGAAAAGTGTGCTTTAGGAAGGTTAGCTTTCCAAATGTTATCTGTGCTTTTGTCTATGTGTGGAGAGTGGCTACAGCGTTCGGACAGGATCAAGCCTCGGACTGACTTGTGGCAAAGCCACATACAAGTCCCAGCTTGGAGGGCAAAGCCCTCCCAGCACAATTATAGCCAAAGGCTATGGTTGTAAGCTTGACCTTATAGTCCCACCCTGCAGTCCTAGGTAGCTAAGGGATGTGGGCTGAGGGCGGGGAGGGGGGGAGGGGTAAACAGCAAGTGCTGCCAAAACAAGGCTTGATAGAGTTCAGAGAATGGCAATAATAGGAAAGAAGCAGATTTGAAATTCACAGGAACATTGTAAACATCTTGCCCTTGTTTTGCTTTGTGACTTGACTATAAAATAAAGCTTCGGCTCACAGGCGTGTCACTGTTTCCTTTTCCAGGCACAGTGATCCACATGGTCCCAACTGTATTCTCTTGTCTGTTTATTTTAATCCTTCACCGCCCCTCCTCAGGTTCACCCCTGGCCATGCTGGATGTGGTTCATCTATGTAGTGGTATAATTTGTGATTTTAACTTGCTTGTTTTTCTTATTTGCCTTTTCTTTTATAACGAACAAGTATTCAGCAGTTAGTGCATAAACATGGACAAGTGAATTGCTCACATCTTTATGCTGTCCAGTTTGGAAGTCTTCTGATTTCAGCACCTTGTGTGAATTTGTTCTATGTGATTTCACAGTTCCTGTAGGACCCTGGGCATTCCTCCCAGCAGGGGAGCCAGAGCCCCTGTGTGGGCCAGGACAGAATGGCTCTCCTGGAACCTGGGAAGGTTTGCCAGGAGGGACAGAGGCCCCAAGGCCCAGGAATGATGGACAGGTCTTGCTTTCCCCCAGAGTCAGATGCTGCATGAGGCTTTATTTTTTATTCTGAAATATGAATTCCCTTAATCTAGTCAAAACACACATATGACATCATAAAGCCAAATGAAAACAGTTCCTGACTTGTCTGCCATTTAGTCATTTGCCACTGACAGAGCCAACCTGTGAGAGCACAAAAGCTTGGGTGCTCATTCTAATTTCCCTTTATTATGAACTAGAGGCCCTGTGCATGAAATTCATGCATGGGAGGGGGGTTGTCCCTCAGCCCGGCCTGCACCCTCTTGCAATCCAGGACCACTCGGGTAGGGTCCCTAGGCCTCAGCGGCAATCAGGGCCTATCAGGCTTTCCTTCCCCCAGCTGCTGGCAGTTGGCCCCGCCCCCGCTGCTGCCACTGCTTGCCATCTGTGCAGCTCTGCCCCCTCCTCCCCCTCCACTGGTCACCTACCTCTGCGGGCGACAGGTGTGGGGTGTGATTGCTTGGCTGGCCTGGGCCTCCCTCTCTGGGGCGATCAATCACAGGGCCCCTAGATTGATTGCCCCGCAGAGGGAGGCCCCGCCCACCTGGCTGGGGCTCCACGATCGATCTCTGCGCAGAGGGTGGCCTGGGCCTCCCTCTTTGGGGTGATTGCGGAGCACCCCCTCCCCCTGATCGATCGCCCCACCAGCCAGTGGCCTGGGCCTTCCTCTGCGGTGCGATCGTGGGGCGATGGCGGGGTCCCCCCAACCGATTGCATTGCACCGCCTTGGCTGGCCTGGCGCCAGTGCGTGTCATAGCGTGGTCATCCGGAAGGTTGTCCAGACAGTGGTTCTGCTGTTTGGTCATTCGGTCAATTTGCATATTATGCTTTTATTATTACAGATAATATCAAGCAAGCAAGGACATTTTCAGTATTGACAGTATAGATGGTGCATCTGAACAGTTTACATTTTATTCTTACCTTAATAGGGTGATGTGGGGAGAGAGAGAGAGAGGACATATGTATGAACAGGTAGGTGGGAACCTGGACACCAGCTTATTCTCATTGACCATTTTGGTGCCCTTTTTTGCATCGATGTTGTTGGTGCAGAGCTTTTGTTTTTCTTAATAGACATGAAGTTATTCTTTATCTTCAACTCCTGGCCCCCTCTCCCTGCCACAAGTGAGCCCTCTGCAGACCACCTTTGGTTCATAGCCTCTGACTTGGGGACAGAAGGAGGGCACACCCCATGCATGTTTCCCCTCACTTCACCTGAGCCTGCAGGACTGTCTCTTGTTCCTTCAGCACTTTGGCTTGAAGTTTCCACTCTGCTGCCTGGTTCAGCAACTGTGAGAAGAGAGAATGCAGGAAAAAACGGTCAGATTGTCTTTTAAATTATCATTTGGTTGTAATATGAGTATAAGACATAATAACTTGCTAATTCACCCACTCAAGTAATTTTGGGGGAACTTTGTAGAGACTCTAAGAAATATAAGAAAACAACTAGTCTCAATGGTTGGATTCTCAACTAAAAAGTAGTGGTTTTATTTGGGGGGAAAAGGGGAAATCATTTTTAAGTCAAGCATGAATTACACAAAATTTGACCTCCCACCAAATTCTGGAACCTTCTCTAGCAATCCTGCCCACCCATTATTTGTCCTCTGCTTGAACATCTCCAGAACATCCCCACCTGGGGCACTTTTGTGAACAACTGTTTCTTTATATTAAACCCAAAGTTTGTCTCCTAACTAACCAGTGTTCTCCACCAGAGCAGGTATTAGAATCACTCAGGGAGCATGTCTAAATTCTGATTCCTCTCAGAGAACATGAATAAGGAAATTTAGGATGTGTGATTGGAATCCATACTTAGAGCAAATACCCAAAGTGGTTTGGATGTTGGTGGTCCATAGATTACATTTTGAAAAACACTGGGTTAGATATTGACCTATTGCCCCAAATCCTGTGTTAGGTTTAGAAAATAAGTCCTGTATAAGTTTACAAAATAAGGTCCCTCTTCCATAAGGTAGCCTTTAAAATACAATCAAGGCTCTCATAGGAAACAGGATCAGAACTCTGAGCTGTGGGGTTAAATTGAAGAACTTGTTTTAGGCATAAAAATGACACAGACATGTTATTTTTTACTTAAGAGATATGTTCACTTATTTATCCATTTTGATGTAGGGCTCTGGTCTTTTTTTGGGGGTATGGGCCTTCATAATGGAACCTAGCAAGGTTTATTTTGTTTTACAAAAATAATATCCATGATGTGCCATATAAGATTTAAAATTTTTTCTTTTTTAAACAAAGGTGCTGGAGTGCTAGATTGACAGATACTTGTGAACCAGCTTGATTTTTTTTATTCTGTAGAGTTTTACAACATTCTCCCTGTCTTTTATAGCTACTAACATCTGATTTGACAGGTGTTTCTTGCTGTTTGCTTATATCTAGTCTTTCAAAAGAAGCATTATTCATAATTTTCATGGAAACAACTTTCTTTTCATACTCCTATTTCTTCAGTTAATGTGTGATTCTGTTGATTTACAGAATAGAAACACAAGGATAACTGGACAGAAAAGGTTTGGGAGCAAAGAGCTGATTCTTGGTCAATTCCATCTTACTTATTGGGGGCAACCATGTGTAGACAATCCAGATTGGCTTACTAGCCACAGGACTCAACATGTTGTGGGCATCTGTCAGCAGTGCATTTACAGAGAGGATGGTGAACATCATGAGTTAATCTGGTTAGTTAGGCAGGTGGCTGTCAGTTAAGAAGATTCTCATGTATTTGAAGAAAGGCTGATTTAAATTTTCTTCTTTGTATTTGTCTCTATTGTAAAAAAGTGTCCACGAGGTCCATGTATTACATTTGTAATCAGAACAACAACAACAACAACAAACCAATGAAACCATTTTTTAAACCTTGAAGATATCTTTTTTCTTATCTTAGTTTGTCTTTTTTCTCGTGGCTCGATCTCTCCATTTGTAAGATGGGTTTTATATATTCCTCTATACCTCCCAGCGTGCAGTGAAGATGGATTATTATAGAAGTGAAGTAATTTGAGTGCTCTGGGGCAGCTGTGAGGTGGAAGACCCCTCTGGCCATCTGAGCGGCATGGTGGCCGTGTACATGGCCCCTGCTTTCTAAGTGGGTTAAGGAGCCCTGTTGTTCTGGGTGGTCCCTGGCAGAGGGGAGGCAGGTGGCTGCCATTTCTACCTGGAGTGAAGGAACCTCCCAGCTTTGAAGTGATTTTATTACTTTCAGAGAAAAGTATCAGAGCTAGAAACGGGGTCAGTGGCCGGCCAGCTTTGAAGAACCGAGGCAGGCTACTTTTCTTTGCCTCAAAACCTGCTATGTTTTACTAAACTGGGGTAGGAAAATAGATAGCCTGGGAGTTTCTTGCTAAGGCTGGGCCAGTCACCCCACGTCCGCCCCCCAATCTCCTTCACTGAACCTTTGCCTAGATGTTCCTCTGTCATGTCTCATATATTATAGACCACAGGTACTGATCTTCTAGGAAGCATATTTTACCTACTGGAGTAATTATGACAACAGTAGAGTATCTGTTTTCTTAAATGTATTTCTTTCTTTGAGAGCTAGATTGTAGATGGATTAATAAATTAATCTTTTTTATTAAGAGCACATGGACTTCTGATTTGAAATTATTCAGTGACCACTAGGTTATGTACTCGAAAATTTGTCCTTTTGTTGCTACATTTGAAAACCAAAGTTATTTTTAAATTACTATTCTAACAAATTGAAGTGATTCTGATCTGATTTTCAGTAAAGGCAAAGCTCGTGATCAATTATTAAATGGCCAAATTCCAATGGTTGGCCCATTGACTATGTCTTAAATCTCTCCCCAGCAATAGACACACACTTCAACTTTTGCCTCTGAAACATGCCCCTGAGTGTGATGTACTATCACAGAGTTGGGCTTGGGGGCAGATACACTTTGGTGTACTATACATCTTGGTCCCTTAGCAGCGTGTGACCTTAATTATAAAACTGTGTATCTTCTTTGAGCCTCTCATCTGTAGAATGGCCCTACAGCTGTCCTGGAGTATTTGGGGTTAATGAGATGTCAATAAAAGCCACCACTTGGTTTCTTAAGCCAGAAACTCAGTAGCCAAGTTTGACTCCTTTTCTCACTATTACCTTCAGATTACTGCATTGCCTGCTGGCTTTGCATTGAAAACGTAACTTTTATCCATGTCCAGCTCTCCTTCACCACTGCCCCCCTCCCTAATTCACCATCATAGCTCAGCCCGATTGCTGCAGTAGCCTCCTAACTGTCTTCTTGCTTTCTGGTCCCTCTTTAGTTCATTTTCCACCCAGGAGCCAAATTCATCTTTTACAAATGCCAAGCAGATCATGCCACTTCCTTTGCTAAAGCTACCCAGTCCTTTCTCAGTCCTTTCTCATTATTTTTAGAATAAAATCCAAACTACTTTCCAGGCCTACTTGGTGCCTGCTTCCCCCTCCAACTTCATTTTGAAACTTTCTCCCACGGGGTCAACATGTTCTTGCTACCTTAACCTTTTCCTATTTCTAGAGGATGCCAAGCTGGTTCCAGCATCAGGGCCTTTGTCACTGCTACAGACATTGCTATTGGAGACATCCTTCTCATCAGGTAGGGCTCAGCTCAAGCCACCTCCCCTGTGGGAGGCCTTCCTGGTCACCTGGTCTAAAGTAGGTCCCCTCCTTCTGCCCCTTCTCAGTTCCTCCTTATTTCCCTAGTAGCACTTATTATTATCTGAAATTACCCTTCCTTGTGTGTTTGCTTGTTAATTGCTTTTCTCTTTCCCGTTAGACTCTAGTCTCCAAGGGTCATGACCTTCTCCATCTTGTTCACCACTGTACCCCAGGACCCAGGATGGTGCATGGCATATGACAGGCACTGGGAAAAGATTTGTTGAATGGATGCATGACTGTTTTATGTAGAAAGTTGTTTAGGTACAGTGCCTCCTACCGGGCTGGCCAATTTAGTCTCCAGGGGAGCTCAGGCTCTTTCTCTATCAGTCTATGGCTCTGAGACCATTCTCAAAAACAACTTTCTCAGGGTCCTCTGACCCCGAGGCAGACCAGACAAGCACACTGACTCAGATGATAAGTACATATTCCTTTTCGCGTTTGTGTCGCTCCTCTGCTTCCTTCATCATTTCTTGCGCCTGCTCCAGTTTCGCATCCACCAGCTTCTGCTGCAGTTCTCTGTGTTTAAATATTTTGTCCAGATGCTAAGGAAAAAAACAAAGTGCACATATCAAGCTTGACTTGTTATTGGTGCTGAAAAATATAAAATAAAAAGTAATATTCATATAAACACACATTCTCCAGGTTTTAAGATTTTTAAAAAGAGGGGAATAAATACATCAGCATCACTTATGGCTTTGCAGAAGACCATAAATTGGTGAAGTCCCCTGCATTTTGCATTCACAAATGTGGTGGCAAAAGGTGGAGGTGCTAGAATTCAGCAATTGTATCTCCAAAAGGCCCCCACATTATTTTTCTAGAATTGGTAACTATTGATATGATGCTGGTAATAGGCCAGGCAGCACAGACTGTGATGTATATCATAACAGCACTATCACTTGGTATTTTGGCACTTTCTATGAATATAAAACTAATTTTAAGCACAACATTAATATAGTTTATCATGGTGAACTCTCCTCCACATCCTCACAGTTCTTGCTTCAAGGATTGTAAGGAAGTTCTGGGGTACCAGCATGTGGCCCTGGATCAGGGACTAAGGCAGGAGCCCCCTGACTTCAAGTCTGTTGCTCTGGTGGGCAAGACAAGGCCAAGGGCCTTGCGTTGATAGGCAAATGTGCAACTGTGTGCCTCCGTACCTTTTGACCTCTCTGCTAGCTTGGTCAGGAGAGGCTTCCAACTCTACCCCAGTGTGGAGAGTTTCTTGCTCATTAGGAGGTCCCATTGGCAAGAGGACATATGGAATTCTATCCTTTGGCCTTACTTAGAACCAGTCCCAGAAATTGACAACCAGTCTACCAGGCCATTCCCATTTGAGATCTTCCTGAAGAGTATGGCTATTTTCTTTTTAGCTCCTTCCTTTCTGCTTTCACCTGGTCCTCCACTCTGGAGCAGTGTTGATCTTCCTGACAAGATGAAATAGTCGCTTGGCATTTTGGCTTATTATGAGGAGTTTCTTGATTTACCTAAGTGGTACTCCCACATGCCTTTGGCTCAGTTGTTTCCTTAGCATGTTGCCAACAGAACCACTTTGACTAAGTTAAAATGAGGAAAGTTTAAAATGAGGAAAGAAATATGATCAATCAAAATCCTGATGGGACTTTAGGAGTCTTAAAAACATATTAATTAATAAAATATAATTTTGGAATAATTAAGGATCCCCATAGTCCCCTTAAGGTGAACTATTAAAGCAGACCTCCTTTTGTGACTGTGGGTGATTTAATCTCATAGCCTCTGCTTCCCATCTGTAAAATGTAGATAATATATTATTATCTAGTGCATAAGATTGTTGAGACAATTAAGTGACATTGTATGTATAGTTCTTAGCACATGACCAAAACTAAAGTCTGAATCAATAATACCATGATGGTTATAATGATTACATTATTAATACTGGTATTGGTTTGTGGGGTATTTAGAATACAGATCCTTAATGACATGGCGATTCTTAAGAGGGAGTGTGTGCAGCATTTCTTGGCTCTGTAGAGGGCATTTTAAAAAGGCTGAGGATAACTGTGCTCACAGCCTATCACTTTCTATTTATTGCCTTTGCTTCACAGTGATTCCAGTTTTGAAGAAATTCCATATGACTTTCAGCCAGGTATTGCGCAATACCATCTGTTTTTATTTGGCTAGTAGAAGAAATCCAATCCTAACTATTAATCAACTGAGAAGGCTGGTCATAACTTTCTTATTAACCACGTTCCCTACCTTCACAACCCAGGTCGGGATCTGTATCCAGTGCTTCTATGTTGTTTGATGTGGTTCTTACCTCCTCCCTGAGCTCATACTGATCAATGATGCTTTTCAGTTTCTCTGCGAGCTCCGTGTTCTCCTGACACAGCTTCATGTTCCGCTCGCTCTGCTGCTCAATCTGGGCCTGGATGTCTGTCAGGGTACTCTGGAAATGATTCGTGATCTCCTTTCTCTTCTCTTCCTCCTCCCGTGCCCGCTGAAGGGTTTCCTCCTGTGGATGAAAATCTTCCATTATACTGGTTTACATGCACCCTCCGTCATAGGGTTCAAGGTCAATGAAAGGAGATTCATGTGCAGGGGAAGCAGGATGGTTCTTCTCAGTTCTCTAGAGCCATGTTGCTCAGCCCCAAAATAAATGTATGAGCAAAGGTTTCAGTTGTGAATACACGGTCACTGAGAGCAGGTGCAGTGAGAGCCCTGACTTTGATAGCTGGTGATGAATAGGCTTGTTTTAAAGATGACGGGTGTCCTGCGGAGTGAATGAACTGCAACAATTTCTAACAAGCATACAGTCACCTGGTTTTGATCTCTTGGTTGTGGCCTGGGAATAAAAGGCCACTTGGTTTTATTGATAGGTGAGACAGATCATATATATGTGCCTTTGGTTGGTACAGCAAGAACAATAGATCTTATATTCCTCTATACAAATTATGGGATGTGAACCACATACTTGCATGACCCAAGTTTTGTAAATATAAAGTGAACACAATGTATACTTTTCCTTGGTAAGAAAGGGTTTCATCAGAAAGCTTGAAAGGAACTAAGATAGCTAG
>NW_005871059.1:10202585-10280426 GCF_000147115.1 Myotis lucifugus | reverse complement strand
TAAAAAATACGTTGGCTATTTTATTTCTGAAGAACAATCATCCCACGTGTCATGTAGGGCAATTGAAACATTCAGTCGGGCAGTGGGGAATTTTGAAACTGAAAGCAATATTAATTTTCAAATATACTTTAACTCTAAAATGAAACATCTAATTTCCCCTCTTCCGCTTTGTTAACATTCACAAATTGGAAATTAACTTTTATGTCATTTCTGTTCTCTTTGCTCTTAAAAATCAAAACCCGCCTTTCATTGCTAACTACTAACAATGTACCCCTATTTCCCCCATATCTATATTTAAAATTGTTTGCTTTGTGATTATTCCTCTCATTCTTTTAGAATAAAAGGGTTTAATCTTGCTCCATCATACCAAAGATACACTGCTGACAAGTGATATAGACTTTGTAGGATTCCATTCAGTTCGGATTAGTTGTTATTATGAAAGCTTGCTTCATTGTTAGCAAGTAAAATTATACTGTAATTAGTTGCCTACTCTGATCACATTATGTAACAAGATTTTTTAAAAACTGAACCGGTAATTTAAACAGAAGTAATTGTGCAAATCTTTATTACGATAGTAGAATAATGTGATCAAAATAAAAATTGATGCTGAAAGTATATGCTCTGGAAATATTTTAATTTATCATCAGGTGTCCTCTTTCCTTTACGATTTTAACAAAGTCTCTAACTTTAACATGATTCCTGATATCAGAATCCTAATTTATTCATGGTATAAACATTTGTTGAGTGACAATATCTTAGAGATATTGTAGACGATAGCTGCACTTCCTAACCTGAAGAAATTAACTATCAGAGATCTTATTTCCCTGAATTTTGTACGCTAACCAACAGTTACTCTACATATTGCACTAAAAATGATTATGGCCATTTGTTAAGAAAAATGGAATATACATATGGTAGTGGTTGTTTCCTCATTGCTCCGAATTAGCTTAGAAATCAACAAGTTCCTAGTCATAGCCTTACAGACCATGATCTGAATGACATTTGCATTTATAACAATTCCATCCATGAATGAAAAAGTCAATGGAAGAAGCACCCCATGCTACTCAGTAAGTACAAGCTTTTCATTGGCAACTGGATACAGAAAGAAGGTATGGGTATTATGAGGGCATTAAACACACATCAAACCATCATAGCACTCATTCCTGGCCACAAAATGGCATCTTGTTTTTTACATTGAATAGTTTTTTAAAAAAAATATATTTTATTGATTTTTTACAGAGAGGAAGGGAGAGGGATAGAGAGTTAGAAACATCGATGAGAGAGAAACATCGATCAGCTGCCTCCTGCACACCTCCCACTGGAGATGTGCCTGCAACCAAGGTACATGCCCTTGACCGGAATTGAACCTGGGACCCTTCAGTCTGCAGGCCGACGCTCTATCCACTGAGCCAAACCAGTTAGGACTGAATTGTTTTTTAATAAGAGAAAAATAAATCTAAAATGATCTTATAAATTTTGAATCAATTGATAAAGAAAATGCAATCATTTGAATGGTGTCTGAGATAAAATTTTCTTTATCAAGCACGTTAATCAAAGTGAAAATTAAGGCAAAGAAGATTGAGGGTCACAGTCTGAATACTTAGGGAAATAAACTCTGCAAGCATCATTATCCACCTTAGAACTGGTGCTATGCCTGGCACGTGATCCATAGGTGTTCAGTAAGTGTTTATTTAATGAATCAATGAATTGTTAATTTAGATATAGACATACGAGTAGCTTGAACTAGATGATTCCTATAGTCCTTTCCACATTAAAATTTTGTGGAATTCTATTATAACAAATCATTATTCCTTTACTAAAATAATGTTGCCTAAGACACTTAGCTATTCTTTATAGGGCAGTTCTTTTTCAGTATAATTTGAGGCTCAGATTTATTGCTTCGAATATATGTAGTATTTTGTTGGAATGAGTCCATATTTCAGACTTTCACTGGTCTTTTTCTAAATTAAGTTGAATTGTGAGGTTTTTGTGGGGGTTTTGACTCACTGAAGAATCAATTTTAATAAGTACCAGTAAGCGCTAAATGTTATGGTGGTGGAAAGAGCTATGCATTCTCTTCCTATATCTTCCCAAGTTTCTATCATAATAATGATACTAAATTTCATTGTCTGTAACTGGAAGCCATTATTGAGGGTGTGTGAGTATTCCCACAGGGTCCCCTGCCATTGCCACTTCCATCATTCCGTCTTTGAATGTCACCCAAACAGACCTTGGCACATTATTCCACTTTTAAATCTCTTTGTTGCTAAATCTTTCTACTACATCTGGTTAATTTCTCTCCTTTCAATAGAGCACTAGTGAAGGTCAGGAGATTTGCGTAAACACACAGCGCTATTCCTGGAGCACATATCTTGAGTTGTCGATGATGCTCCCCTCCCCAGGCCCCCATCTAATCTCAGTTTTGAGTGTCCTGAGAGCAGTGATTGAAGAGATGCCAGAAGCTCATCTCCTACAACTCATGATTTGGGTGTTAGAATTCATCACACTGGCTTCCCATTTCCCAGATATCAAAAAGCAATTTTCGAATACGAGGAGACATTATCCTCTTCTATTTTTTTTCTAACTTCATTGTACAAACTCATCAGTGATCTTAATCTCTGTTTCTTTAAGTATTTCCTTTTAAACACATCTAATAATAACTCTCTCCCAGGAATATTGGCGTCTAATTAATACTTGTTCGTCAGAAGTTTTAGGATCTTCCGCTGGAAAGGGGATTGTGGACACATGCAGTATTATCTTGGAGAGCCCTGCATCTTGCTTCATTGAATGGGGCTAGTGTCTGTGTGTAATCAAATTAAGCACACTGCTAGAGGCTTACGCTGTAATTAATGAAGCCCATGCAGGCTGAATGAAGTGGTCAGTCCATTATTTTGAGATTGAATAATTAAGTCTGAAGAGCTTCAGTGTTTTCTCAAGTAACTTCTGTTTTCAGATGACTATTGACATTTTGGCTCTCAATTTTGCTTTACCGTGTCAATTAGCTTTGTGTCAATTCATGTCATGCAGATTTCATTATCACATAAAAATGTTGCGTTTTTACAAGTTTGTATTTTAAAGAGTAGAATGAAGTCCTACCTAAGAAACAAAACTAAACAAGCTCAACATAAGAAAAAGGCAAGGGGAATGGCATGCATTTTACTAAGGGCCTGTTCTGTGTCAGGCACTATATGGACATCGTACATATGTGCCCTCATTTAATTTTTCCCCAACCACACAGTGAAGTTCCTACAACCCCCTTGTTATGGATGAGGAAACAGGTGTGGGGAGGTTAAGTAATTTATTGAAGGTCACAGTGAGCAAGTGGCAGGGCTAGTATCTGAACCCAAGTCTCTCTGATTCTGAAACTCAAGCTCTTTCCATGAGTAGCAGAGGCCTGTGTCTCTGCAGCAGGAAGAAGGTGTTAGCAGGGCCTTGGTGACACATACCTTCAGTGTCTTGTTGTGTCTCTGCAGCTCCCGACACAGACTCTCCAGTTTGCTCCGAGCGAGGATAGCTCTGCTGTGTTCACTTTGTAACTGGTCCTTTTCCTTTTGGATTTGTGCCTGTTTCTTTTGTAGGAGCTTTAAAGTCTTCTGCTCAGTGCGATGTTCATCCAGCTAGACAGGGGCGTGGGGATGCAAAAGGAAATGGCAAGACTCTCTTTTGAGTTGATAAAAAAGGAGCAAAAGAGGAGATGCCTAAAGATCACTCTGTGGTTGTTTGGAAATATTTTCTTTGTTGTTATCACCGTCCCTCTGGAATCACATGATCCTCACCAATGTTACCTTTGTAGTATTTGTGGATACTGTTTTCACAGCTTAACATTCACAAGTTTTTCCTTATCATCACTATTATTATTGACCTCTTCTTACTTTTGTCTTCCTTTTCATAGTCTAGTGCCGTGGTCGGCAAACTGCTGCTCGCGAGCCACATTCGGCTCTTTGGCCCCTTGAGTGTGGCTCTTCCTACACCTTAGGAGTACCCTAATTAAGTTAATAACAATGTACCTACCTATATAGTTTAAGTTTAAAAAATTTGGCTCTCAAAAGAAATTTCAATCGTTGTACTGTTGATATTTGGCTCTGTTGACTAATGAGTTTGCCGACCACTGGTCTAGTGTTTAATTTCTTGAGTCTCTCTAATGATGCCAGTCAATATTGGAAAGGCATGTTTCAGAATCTGTAAACTGCCAGAAGTCATACTAATTAATGCCTACCATTGGGGCAGTGGTCAATGGTGTGTCTGCTTGGTTTACCTTTACTTTTCAATACTTTCTCAAAATAAGCTTATATAAACTATTTTAAAGAGTAGGAAAGAAAAAAAGTAGCCTCCTGGTAAAAAGAAGATGAAGTTTGTGGGTTGTAATAAAGGGGGAGAAGAGAAGGCACCCCTTCACTATCTAAGCATTGATGATTGGCCACCAAAATTTCACAAATAGCCACCACACAACTTAGCGTGATGACTAGTATCTGTAACATGCCCTGCTCTCTGCCCATCCACATACCCCTCGTGCTTATGCTGAATAAGTCATGACAGTTGTTTCTGCTGATTAATATTGAGGAAATTTGCAAAAAATACTTCTCCTAGCTCATTTCTTAATTTAGGCATGAGGTGTTCTTATTTATTAATGAACTTATCCTTAATTTTAAATGAATACCATAGTAGATACTATTACAAAACTCCAAATCTGTAAGGATGAGTGAGCTGGAGTGGCACTTTGATTCACAGCTTTGAATTTGATGATTTATTCTATGCTAACACTTATATTTCAGACACTTTCTGTATTAATATTCAAATCAGTGAGCAGGAAAATAGGTTTTAGTCTCCAAGTAAAAGATTAAAATTTCTCATAATTTTTTCTTTCTGAAAAGTAAAGTTAATGGTCTTTTGGGGTCAATTTTCCCCTTGTTTTCTAGAATGCTTTTGGGGTTTTAATGTTTATTAGACATGATACAAATGTCAAGGTATAGTAAGTAAGGCTTGAATTGAGGAGGCTCTCTGGAAGAGTAACCTCTGTGGGGATGACTGCTTGGCTAGATGGAGAGCAGATGCTGGGAGTTCCCTGAGACCAAGGTGAGCAGCCCTGGCTTATGAAGAAAATATTGGGCAGAGTGGAGAAGTAGTTCTTCTTCAGTGTACTGCTGTGGGGCTGCAGTACCATGAATGGCTTTCTGTGTGAGTCTGGAATGCCACACAGTCCAGTCATGTATGGAGCATGGAGCTAGAAACTAAACATGGCGTTGGTATGAATAGCTACATTGAAGGGGCAAAGGAAAAATGATGTGGAAAATATTGAAAAGAGCAGGATGGACAGATGAGAATGGAAGCCATATTTTTTGGAAAAAATATTTTGACACAACTTATTTTGTGGTATTGAAATTGTTCATAGATGGTTAACAGCCAAAGTTAAATAAGTTGCAATAAAATTGATACACTGATAGCTACTTCATAAATTTATACTGTTCTTATGGAAAGCAATATGGCCATAAACACACAAAAACAAAAGGCATTCATACTGTTCGATTTAGTGATCCCAATTCTGGAACTTTTTCCTAATATGAAAAAGAGAGAGCAGGAACAAATCGAATGTGTGATAATGTTCACTGCAGCAAACACTGGAAGGAATCTTAAGTGTCCCAAAATGAAAGAACCAGTAGATATGTCCACTTTGTGGAAAATGACAGTGCTTTTACAAAATATAATTATGAAGACTATCCTATATAATAAAAGGGTAATATGCAAATAGACTGAACAGCAGAACAACCGAACAACCAATCAAAGTGTAATATACTAATGATATGCTAACGCTGCTCAACCACTCACTATGATGTGCACTGACCACCAGGGGGCAGATGCTCCGACTGGTAGGTTAGCTTGCTGCTGGCGTGCAGCCAATTGGGACTGAGCGAGATGGGCCAGACACACCCTGGAGCCCTCCTGGTGTCCCTCCCCGGCCCGATCACTGTGGGGTCCCTCAACCTGGCCTGCACCCTCTCGCAATCCAGGACCCCTTAGGGGATGTTGGAGAGCTGGTTTCAGCCTGATCCCACAGGCCACTCCCCTTGGGAGAGCACCAGATGCAGGGCTCATGGCTGGGGAGCGCTGCTGCAGCAGCAGGAGCCTCTCCTGATCGAGACTGATTGGGCGCAAGCCTGCGGCAGGCACAGCGGGGCTGGGATGAGTGGGAGTGGCAGATAAGAGCTTCAGGCGGTGTTGGACTGTGGGTTTCGGCCCGATCCCTGCAGGCCACCTAGAGGGGCCCCACCTGTGCACGAATTCGTGCACTGGGCCTCTAGTAAACTATATGGGAAAATATATGCCATATGAGCCAAAATACCAGATTCCAAAGAGGGAGAGAGAGAGAGAGAGAAACACAGATTTGTTATTTCTCTTATTTATGCATTCGCTGATTACTTCTTGTATGTGTCCTGACTGGGAGGTGAATCCGAAACCTTGATGTATCAGCATGATGCTCTAACCAACTGAGTTACCAGGCCAGGGAAATTGTATTTTTCTTGCCCTTATGTTTTTTTAAATAATGTTTTATTTTCTTATATTATTGTAAGAATACAGCATATAATACATATAACATACAAAAATGTGTGCTAATTGACTGTTATCAGTAAGGCTCTGGTCAACAGTAGGCTATTAGCAGTTAAGTTTTTGGGGAGTCTAAAGTTATACTCAGATATTTTACTATGCAGGGGGTTGGTGCCCTAACCCTCATGTTGTTCTAGAGTCAACTGTATATGTACCTCGTGATGGTAATTATAATAATAGGTACCTCTGCATATATAGCAAAACTGGAAAGGAAGATGTATAAATCAAAGTTTGTGTTTTTAATATGGGATTAGAGATATTTTTACTTGAATTGTGTATTCAGCATTTTTCTTATATCATAATGATATGGGTTATATAATGACAAATAATTAAAAAGCATTGTTGGCAGAGTTAGGAATAAGCTAGTCTCTCAGGATTTCAGAAGTTCTGTGAGTCTACTGCATAGACAATTTAGCATAACAGGATGCACAGATAAACGAAAGGAAGGACAGAGCAAACTGGGATTCCAGGACTAAAATTAGAGTGAAAAAGAAAGAAAACAAGTCCCTCATATTCTACTCCATCAGGTACCTAAGGGGTTTGTGGGCCTGAAGCTCATTCAGTTCTGGAGTTCCTCTTTTTAAAACCAAAACCCCAAAAATACATAATTAAGAAAAGAGGAGTATGTCCAGGGCCTCAGAGGGGCCGGTGCAAGTGAGAGGCCCTGACTCATAGCTGCGTTGGCTGCCCGGTGAATCTGCCCTTGGGGGCAGGGCAGCCTGCTGCCTGGAGGAGTTGTTCTGCTGTGTGAGTGGACATCAGTTTCATTCTGTCACCACTTCCCTAACAGAAATAAGTAAGTTAATATTTTTTAAAGAAAACAAGCAGAAATGAGAGAGAAGCACATTGCCTTGCTTCACTTGAGAGGGTGCCACCTCTCAGCTGTGGCCTTCGCACACCCCAGTGTAGTACACAGGCTGCTGATGTCACTCCTTCAGCAAGTTTGGGCAGGGTTCACTGAAACCAGACAGGCTGGCTTCACTGAATGCTTCCCCTTTTCCGCCCTGCCCATTGCAGGAGTACTGGTGAGGATACAAGACACATCATGGCTTCTCTGAGGTCTGGGAAGGGCTGCCTTTCCTCCAGTAGCCCTGACTTTTTGCGAGGGAGACTGAATGGGGAGGACCTAGAACTGGGCACAATGTAGTTTACATCAAACACTGTGCCATGCAGGGGAAGGGGAGGAGAATGTAGATCAAAGAGAATAAATGAATGAATAACTAATCAGCTAACTGACTACCTAACTAAAAGTCATCAAGACTAAATGAGAATGTGTCACAAACTGAGGGGGTAGGATTAACTCAACCCTCTTCCTGAGGAAACCCCCTCCAAAAACCTGAGCACAGAATGGAATGAAAGTTTGCCTTTGTTTTATCGCAAAGCTAAAAAGAACGTTAAAATATCCAGAATTTTCAATTATCTATAATTTCTGTTCCATCCCCCAAATTACACATGTACTCAAAGGTGGAGTAGACTCCAGCACTATCTTCTTTCCCCACTCAGCTATTATTCCTCGGATTTTTTGTTTCTTTTTCCTATAAAATTTTTTGCTTTTATAAATTCCATCTTTGGCTTATCTGAGCTAACCAGTCATGGTTGTAATGATGTACCTAAAAAATGAACAGCCTCCTTTTCTCAGCTCTAACTGAGCCTGAATCTTTCTGACAAAAAGCGTTAATCAAAGATCTTACCAATTCAGCGTACTTCTTGAATAAAAAATCAAGCTTTTCTTCAGGTGTTTGCAACTTGTTCAGATTTTGCATTAGCAGGTTGGCTTCTTTGCCTTAAGAGAAAACAAGAATGGTGAAGACGTTTTTAAAAGTAAGTGTTGAGCTTGAAGTGAGATGATGTGGGCTAGAATCTCAGATTGTCCAGTTGCTAGTTACTATCCAACCCTCACCAAGCTTCTTACCTTGACCCTCAGATATCATTTTCCTCTCCTATAAGAAAGGTAGGCATCTTGGATGACACCTACCTTACAGAGTAAGGATTAGTTGAGAAGTTGGTGAAAGCATGTGCTACAGCATCAGGCTCATGGTAAATTCTTAATATAACAGTAGTGCCCAAGAATCTATTCTTGTTAATCTCCACCCCCTCTCCCCCATATTCTAAATGTTCAAAAGAATTTTAAATATTTTAAAAATATTCAAAAGAATAAAATAAACTGACTATAATGAAAGAATAGATCACCAATTTCCCCACATTAATTGATTTTTAAAAAGGAAGAAACAAAATGGTCCATCAAAAGTTCTGACTGCTATGAAATAGCCATCATTGATACATAGAGTTGCTATAATTCCAGCCCAAAACAGAGAAACTTGACAGTTTTGTCTGTCTTTTTTATTTTAATTTTATTTTTTTGGTGTTGCTGTTCTTTTAGTACCCTTTTCCCTCTCTTTGGGGGGAATCAGATTCTCTTGTTTCTGTGCATGAGCCCATCCAATAGTTTTGGGTGGGAATAACTGATCATATTTCCTATCAAGCAGAGAGTAAAATCAATAGATAAAGAAAATGGACCCATGACATGCAAGGTCTTTTCCAGGCCTTTTTGTGTCTCTTTGGTTACAGGTTAAGCCTTCCTGGGCCTTCCCTTCTCCCTCCCAGGACTTAATCTCTGTTGACAGTCTCATTTTCTGTTCCCAGTATGAGTTTGTGTTATACTAAAAACTCATCTGTTCATGATTATTTGATGGTAAGCCTCAGATTCTTTTCACCTCCACTCCATTGTTCTTCCTTTTGTCTTCAGCTCAAACTGTCCAGTTTGCCTTCCTGTGGTGCCCAGAAATCTTGTCTTTAAGTAGCCATTGGGAGGAGAGAGACCCTGAGGCCTACCTGTACCACTGAGTATATATTTTCAAAAGTCCAATCAGGTGGAACAGAGTGACAATCACTCTGTCTAATCAGAATAGGGAGGTCAAGCCCCACAGTGGAACCTATGTCTCTCAATATAAATATGCTTAAGAATATTAACAACTAGAGGCCCGATGCACGAAATTCGTGCAAGGGCCTCTGCCTCGGCCCCCACCCGCTGCGGCTTTGTCCAGAAGGAAGGATGTCCAGAAGGACGTCCGGTATAATTAGCATATTACGTTTTTAGTATTATAGATTTGGACAACCTTTCCCTCATGAACAGGCATTTCCTGTTTGCTGGAATTTTTTGCTTTCATCCCGGATAGGAAGAGAAATCATGAAATTAGGGTACAGGACATGGAATATAGTTGTTCTAAAAAAAAATTATGTATCATTTATCTAAAATTAAAATTTTCCTGGCCATCCTTTGTTTTTATTTGCTAAATCTGTTAACTCGAATGGCTTCAAAGAACTTTAGGTCTAGAAAGAACTTCAAAGAGCACATAGACAACTGGTTAATTTTACAGATAAGAATCTAAGGCCCAGGGAGTCCAAAGTTACATGATTAGTACTGGCAGAGCCAAGGCCTGAATCCAAAGTTTGTCTACTTGCTCTAAATCACTTCACTCCCTTGTGGAATTTTGATGCCAGTGAAGCCAAGAGAAATAAAAGGAAACTATTTTGGAAAAAAAAATGACCTCATTCCTAACAGCTGGTTTTGTCTATGGTTTCGTCTGTCTTTGCCCAGTGCGTCAGTTCAGATTAGAGACATGGCCTAAGACAGGGGAGAAGGTGGGTGTGAGAGGTGCCCCATCAGCTCTCCAATCATGGCCTGGAATAACATGCTGCCTTTAAACTGATAATCACTGCTGTCTCTCCCCCCGCTCCCCAGCTCCCCCCATGGGCTTTGAGTTATTTCTCTAGCAGCAGGGATGAGTGTGCATGGTACAGGTCAGGCCATCCCTTCACTCTTGTCTTCAGTTTGGGGAAGGTGCCCACATGAAGATTGCTGTCCTGAGTTAGTGTCATCTGTGAAAGGCAAGACACTGCACTGTTGATCACATCAGGCCCAGGATCCAGCACAGTGCTTGCTCTGTGACAAGTGCTCAGCAAATGTAGGTAATAATGGAACAAAACAAAGCCACTGCACACTAGCATCAAATGAATACTGTGTAACCGACTAGAGCGGCGGTTCTCAACCTGTGGGTCACGACCCTTTTGGGGGTCGAACGACCCTTTCACAGGGGTCGTCTAAGACCATCGGGAAAACACATATATAATTACATATTGTTTTTGTGATTAATCACTATGCTTTAATTATGTTCAATTTGTAACAATGAAATTGGGGGTCATCACAACATGGGGAACTGTATTAAAGGGTCGCGGCATTAGGAAGGTTGAGAACCACTGGACTAGAGGAAAGATAGGTCTTACTGTCACTGGTGACATTTAGTGTATGCTAGGATAATTCAGTGTGAGTATGGACACGTAAAACCATTACATGTCTCCTTTGGGGGGCGATAGAAACACCCGAGTGAGTCCAATGGCTCTCTTTTTTCCCCACATTAAGTATCTTTCTCCTTTTTGTTTTCTTTAACTGTGAGAAGGGTTGCTTTCTTTTTTTTTTTTTTTTGATCATTACACTCACTGAGGTCTCTTCCCATATGCTGTTATTTTGTATAGAAGAATGACATTCAGAAACATCATCTACTCTTCAAAAGTGATTTCTCCCTTCAACAACAACAACAAAAATCCAAGAAATCAGAATGAGGCATGTGTAGAATTCATAAATTAGCAACACCAGAGAACTTATTTTTAAGCTTTCATTGATTTTGCTGGACTGGAGTGGTGTATGGGATTATCATAGAAGAAGGGAATACACAAAGAGATTTGCTCATCTTTTAAGAAAGGCTGTAATTATAATTCCATAGAAATGGGGTCATTTGGTGGCAGTGTTGGTAACAAGAGGAAAAATTATTTTATTTAGGGTCATTTATTGGGAAGGGATGATCTGTCTTCTCAATGTGTCATTCGAAAGCAACGTGATTGTGAAATTAGTCATAAAGAAAGCAAGGGACTGACCTGAAGTCCTCATTAAAGCTGGGTAAGGTATATGGTGGCAAATGGCCATTACCCTACAGAATGCTCAGTTTGGTTGTAAGTCTACACGAAAGAAGAACCACCTGTGCAGCAAGAACAGCCATGTCACATGGCTCTGGCCACTGATGCTATTGTAGACTGCAGGAGTATTGGAATATAAAGGAATTATTTCTACATCAAAGAAACTAAAAGCCTTAAATTAAGACAATTGAAGTTAGCTATAGAAATGTAGACTGAGATTTTTCTCAAACTTTTAGCAGAATGATAACTATTTATGCAAATTTTGGTGACCAATTATATAGATTTAATGAGTGTTCAAAACTGCTTTTTCTCTTGTAAAATTATCTTTTAGGACTTTGGTGCTAAAATTCGGTCTTGAATACACATGTACGCCTATCTTCTCTCTGATTTCCAAAAGTGGTGGAGGAAGCTTAAAGCAAGAAAAAACTGTGAATGTTCTTTACAAATGTTAGACCCAGAATATTTCATTGTTAACTTTGTTTTCCCTCTAACATAATTTAAAGATAATGAGTGTAATACAAATAATTCTTGAACACCTATAGATATCTTTTAAGGGAAATATGTATGTATCAATGTATGTAGACAGGGAGGACAGTATACTTAAATTCACACTGGACTCAGTTTGGGGGACCTGGGTTCTAGAACTGACTGCATAGTTCAACAACTAGTTGAGTGACCTTTTTACAGACTCTTGAACTTTCTGTGCCCCATTTTTCCTGTCTATAAAATTAATGGGTTGATTAAATGGATTCTGAGTTCAGCCTCTAAAATTTGATGACTGCATGACTGAAGTAGCTTTAACTATTTTTAGCTTGATACAGAAAACAACAACAACAAATAACATTGTTTGGTTGACATATTTGTTTACCTCAAGTGTTCTGGTCCACTTTTAAAATTTATACAGGTTCTCTTACCCCCTCACCGTCACCTCGTATAGTCATGGTTTATGTTTGCTTTGCTTGTTTTTACTAATTACATCAGTTTTGAAAATACTATCTTCCCTGTGTTCTCTAGTCACATTGTTTTCCATTCAGCTGACATTTTATTTCTCTTGTATGTTAGTGACCTTATTATATGTAATTGGAATTTTGGCTTCTCACTCATTTGGAGAGTGATTTTGGACTTCTTATTAGTTCTGTTAATGTGTTTAAACCACTGGCAATTCCTTGGCTATAACTATAAAGAAAAACTTCTTAAAAAGAAAAATATCTCTAAATCTAATAATGAGGAAATTATTCTAGGAAAAATAAAATAAAGCAACCATTATAATAAAAAAAGAAACATATTAGAAAAAACAGTAAGAAATGAATACAGCCGAAACCGGTTTGGCTCAGTGGATAGAGCGTCGGCCTGCAGACTGAGGGGTCCCGGGTTCGATTCTGGTCAAGGGCATGTACCTGGGTTGCGGGCACATCCCCAGTGGGAGATGTGCAGGAGGCAGCTAATCGATGTTTCTCTCTCATCGATGTTTCTAACTATCTCTCTCCCTTCCTCTCTGTAAAAAAATCAATAAAATATATTTAAAAAAAAAAAGAAAAAAAAAAGAAATGAATACATCCTTTCTCAACGCGGTTCAAGTTTAGAAGAGAGTACTAGTTATTTTGCTTGAGAGACATTTTTCTCTCTTCTTCCACCTGCTTCTCCAGACCCTCCTCTCCTTTCAGGATCTGGCCTAAGTTTTAGCTTCCCTATGACTCTACTGTGAACCTTTCAGTCTCTGCTGGTTCTTCTTCCCCATGAGTTCATCTGGTCTCCAACTCTCTCTTCCAGAAAACTTAGAATTTGATTCAAAGCAGCAGTTTGTTTCCCTCTCACAGTGAAACTAGAAATCAAGCTAAAATGGATGACATAGACCATCAGGGAAAGTGGCTGTTCTAGGCAAAGTAAGTCAATGGCTGAAGGCACTTTAGAAAAGCAATGTTTTAGTCAAGGTGCCCTTCCGAAAGTAGAACTGAAACTCACCTGTAACTAAAAGATGAAACACATTAAGTGAGCTCAGTGAATGCTCCTCAACCAATATACGGATTTTTTATTTTTATGTGTATTTGGTTCTGCAATATTAATAACTTCAGAGCTTCCCCTTGCTTTCATTATGAGTAATCTCACAATCACATAAATTAGTTGAATAAACTCCCTCCTCTCTCCTCTCCTCCAATCTTTAAAACTATCTAGGCTTCAATTTCCCTGTCTATAAAATCAGTGGGTTGACTAGATGGAGTCTGAACTCAGAATGGACCTGCAGATCAGCTGTTTTTCTCTTGGACTTATGCTTTAAACTGATTTCCTATACAATTAGTTATCAACCGAAATACCAGAAGGTATATTAGATTTTATCATTGTTTTGTGCTTGTTACTATGTGGTGCTTGTGCAGCCCATGTAATGTTAACAGAGACATGATTAATAGGACACTTGTGAGCCTGGAGGATGGTGTGAGGGAAGCAAGGGGGATACTTTAAATGCTAACAGGATATGTCATGGTGCTCTCTAATGTGGAATCTGTTTTCTTTCAGTTCAGATGCCAAGGAAAAAGTGACTCTAAAAACTAAGGAGGTTTTAAAACGTTCCCCCAACTGCTCCAGTGTATAGCGTGTTGACTGTGGGAGGATATGCAACCTCTAAAGGACAAGTAAGTCCTGAGTGCTTGGGTTGTAGAGACATGTACAAATGTTCCACGAAAGAAGGGTATTGTGGTCCAGTACGTTTAGGAGATGTTGTAAACTATGCCCATCACTGTTGGAGATTTTCTTGTTGTATGCTATATTAAAGGTCAGAGAATTCTGGCAGTTAGGGAAATTTTAACTTGGTCTGAAATTTCCAATAACCCAAAGTTGGAAGGTTTTGGGTTAGAGAGTCAGAACATTTCAGAACCTTAAAAATACCAATAAAGCAAATATTGCTTGATAAACATGTAATAATTAAAAACTCATATTTGACCAAGTACATAAATAAAGTCGAAGCATGTATCTTCAGGTATGGGTAGAATGATTTAATAAAATCCTCCAAAGAGCTAGATAGATTTTCAAAGAGGACCACAGCTGGCACTTTATATTTTCCCTGAAAGGTGGAGGAAGCACTTTCAGAAACATCAGAACCATTGCTTCCACAAGCCATTTGTGTCAAAATTACCCAGGGTACCTTGGACCCACCAATTCTGAATCTATGTGCTAAGGAGTGGCATTTTTGACAAATTCTGTATTTGATTCTAATGCACAGTTAAGTTGAAAAACCATTGATCTAGATCAGTGGTCGGCAAACTGCGGCTCGCGAGCCACATGCGGCTCTTTGGCCCCTTAAGTGTGGCTCTTCCACAAAATACCACGTGTGGGCGCGCACGTACAGTGTGATTGAAACTTCGTGGCTCATGCGCAGAAGTTGGTTTTCGGCCTGGGCAAGTGTATTTTGAAGAAGTACTGTTGATATTTGGCTCTGTTGACTAATGAGTTTGCCGACCACTGATCTAGATGATATGCAGTGCCATTTAATTGATAAACGGCCAAGAAGCATATTAAAATCACTTGCGGGCAACTGAAATAATATTTAAAATAGTGGTTGCTGCATATTTAGATTAGCCTAAAATGTTGTTTTAACTCATATTGTAGTTGAAATAGTACAATGATTGGAAGAATATTCTGATGGCGTTCAGAGGAATGGCATGGAAGGGTCAGACGCATGTAATTAGAGTGGACCCATAATTCATGAATAGAAAAGAAACCAAAATTGGTCATCTTTAACTTTACTCCTACTTTCTTCATATCATCCCCTCAGTACAACACATACAAATTGCTATGTAGAGGAAGTTTTAGAGTGAGAAAGCAAAATAACTTTTCTGGTTAGAAACACTTGACATCATTCACCTCTGCATGTGATTTTTCTATTGTCTTATGGGAAGTTTAACAATGACTGATGCAAAGAGACTTTTTTTGAGATGTCCTGGATAGAGAAGGAAAAAATAGCTCTGTAACACACAGCAATTTTATTCTCCTTCCCAAAGTTCTCAAACACTAGAGAATATGCACATTGGAACTTGGTATTGTCTGGGTTAATCTTTTGCTGGATGGGTCAAGTATGCTATTCGAACGTGTCTTTTAGCCCTTTTTGAAAGCATTGCCAGCAGTGGGCTTTAAGCATCACAGGGATGTCCTATGCCAGCATAGGCATACTTTTGGGTTTACAGATAATCTGTTACTGGAGTCTGAATCCAGTTGTAGCTCCAACAGCTCACAACCCTTCACTCTGGCACATTGTCTTTCAGAAATGAATAAGATGTGATCACTGCCCTTGATAGATTCTCCATCCAGCTTGGGAGGAAGCTATATAAATAAATGATTGCTGCAGAAAATTTAATAATGAACTAAGGAGCGTGATGCTAACCCGACCTGGGCATGTCAGGAAATGTATCACATAGGAGGTGGTATTTATAGTGAGTGTTTCAGTAAAATTCACCAAGGAGGACAAGCAGAGGAACATTCATATGCAAAGTAACATGCTTTCATTCCTAGCTAAAGCATTAATTCTCTCACCCTTCTTTCACAACCATTTTTGATGTTACCAATCCCTCATGGCTCTCCTAACAATTTCCCTGCACCTGTTCTAGCACTTACCCTATGTAATATAATTAGTTTACATGTTTTTTCCTCTCTTCATACCTAGAGCTCCTTGACTAAAAGGCTATGACAATTTAATTATCTTTGTGCGCTTAGCACAGTCTCTCATAAAGTGGAGACATTAATAAGTATTTGCTGAACCAATGAAATAATGAGAGTAAAAATATTTTCTGCAGTTGTTGACATTCTGAAATTGACACATTTCTGAAGAGCTTTGTTCAATAAAAAATATCTTATACAGTAATGGGACAATTACTAAGTGATCTGACAGTCATTTTATATGTACAAATCAATCCCGACATTTATATTTTGTTTAAATCCAAATTCCACTTGCTTTGATTTAAACAACTTCCATTTATTCATCCATTCATCCTTACAACAAATATTTATTGACCACCTACTATGTACTATCCATTGTCCTGGACACTAGGCCTCTGATGATGTTCAAATATGTACACAGTCCCTGTCCTGCCCTTGAAAAAGGAGCTAGTGGGGAAGATACCCATTAACCAAAGAATCACAAAATCAATGTACACACTTAAATGCTGATATATGCGAGGAAGGAAAGATACATAGTAAGAAAAAAGTAAGACTTCATCTATAGTTCAGCTAAGAAAATGCCGTTTGAGTTGTAAGCCAAATGGTGAGGTAAGTGTCCTAATGACTGAACTGGGGAATGGGGACCAATTTCTAGGTAGAGAATATAGGATGTAAGCAGGCCCAGTGGCAGGTTTAAGAAACTGCAAGGGAAGGTCAGAATGACTAGTTATTAGGCGGCTGTAGAAGTGGTGATGATAGGGGCAGAGTGTTCAGGAAGGGGATGTTGTGGGGCAGAGTGATGTGAGATAAAGCTGGGAAAAAATGGTTTGGGTTAGACCATTAGGGCTGAAAGACTATGTTAAGAATTTTGCTCTTTGTTCTAAGAGTTAAACCATTAAGGACAGAGGGGAGGTGGGTAACATGTTGAAAGTTCACTTTAGCTCATTTGAGGGAAAGCAGCTGGAAGCCAGTACAGCAAGAGAAGTGTAGGGAAACCCTGTAGTAATTCAAATACGAGATGTATCTTTTAGTAAAGGTTGGAGGAAATGCCCTTTTGGAAATAATTCAAAGAAAAAGCATAATATAGAACGTAACTACTTGCCTAATCCTTTTAGGATTTTCTTTTCCAATTTTTGCTCTTTATTGCTGGCAGGCTCTTTGGCTGCAGGTGGCTCTCCAGAAGCCACGGGTTCTCTCTCGGTCTCTTCAGTGGCTTCCTCACAGTCCCTGTCCCCGCTGTCAGCTGGTTCTGTGTTCTCAGGCTGCTCCTTGGCCTTGGTAGAGCTCTCTTTCCCTGCTGTGCAGGCAGCAGACCCATACGTGTTAATGATGTCTTCCAGTTGTCTATTCAACTCTTCAGTGATGTCATGAGCCCCTGTTTCAGGCTTCACGTCTGCCTCTTTCAATGGTGCTTGGAGTGGGGTTGAGGAATCCTGATCGCCTGGCTTCCCCAGGTCATTTTGACTGGATAATGATGAACTGCCCCCTGGAGGTGTTGACTGGGGTTCTCCCGAGAGCTGTACAGAGTGATTGGCCTCCATACGGGAGTGGTACCTAGTGGCAAGCACAGTCAGGTTTCATGTTGCGAATCCAGTTGCATGTAAATGATAAGGACATCCCCAAATGAGCACCTACTAATTACAGTTTCTAACATAGAATGAATGTACTTTCACAAACCATAAATATTAGGAACAGTGGGAAGCTATTTTTCCAAATCGAGTCATACTGTTAGCATATCTTTGGTTTTGGTCTTTAAAGTCCAGTAGCATCTCCGATTATTGACATTAACAGAGTAACTCAAGATGTTGTTTTTCATGGACATATTTGTTATTTTGCTTAGAATAGTCAATATATCTTATCATTCTCTTAAATAATTCTATGTAGATTTACAATTATTAGGAGTACTTGGATGTATACATTAAAATAATTACATTTTAAATGGTGTTACTTTTTCAAAGTGAAAATATTTAATACAAGAGACACTGAACTTACTAAAATCCTTCATAATAATAATGTTTCTTAACTCTATTTTAATGTATAAATGAAGATTTGTTTGATATGAGTACATTAATATAAATCATTATACTGGATACAGAACATACTTTCTTGCTTTTCTGGTATTTTCCTTTGCCCAGATGAGCAACATATAATTACCAATGATGAAAACACTTTTTTTGAGGTTCAAACTAGTATCATTTTGGGAATAAGACAGGAAATGAGAAAAGGTATAAATTAACAAACAAACTGGTATGGAAACATGGTGATGCTCATAATAATAATTCTTTGAATTCCTATAATATTTTGTTCTAATATAAAAATTGACTATCTTATAGAAAAAAAGAAGAGAGTACAACATTCTCAGTCAAGAAGCATTAGGGTAACTTAATTTTTAAGAAATAACAATGTTTAATGAACAGGGAGGGAATGAACTAGGGAAATAATCAAGATATAATTTGGGCTCTTTGGAAATAGGGGGCAAGGAATGAGCTGAGTCAAGGATTTCAGGGTTTCTGGCTATTACCAATCTGGGCTTGCAATAGATTTAGCTTAAGCCTTTAAGTTATGGTGCATTTTATTTATAAATGATAGTTAATGGTGATGGAGCTAATTAGCAGGATAAAAATATGACAGGATCCCCATAATGCACAGGTTTTGCTGTGGTGGTGGCATGAAAGCAAAAACAGAAACATACTGCTCTACGCATTGCATGGCTTCCTGCTCCCTTTCTCAGGGCAGTAGATGTCAAATGCTCAAACACCAACAAGAACGGAAAATTCAACGTACAGACATCGCCTCCCACTTGTGGCCCTCACCAAGTACTCTTAACTTGGAAGGAAGTACTTTTTTTCTCACCCATTTTATTCTATTTTTTCTTTTTTATTGAATTTATTGGGGTGACATTGGTCAATAAAATTATATAGATTTCAGGTCTATAATTCTATAACACATCATCTATCATATTATGTGTTCACCATCCCAAGTTAAGTCTCCTTTCATCTCCATTTATCCTCTTCTACCTCCTTCACCCCTTTCTCTCTGGTAATTGCCATACTATTGTCTGTGTCTATGAGGGTGGTTTTGTTGTTGTTGTTGTTTTTTACTGATCTTTTCACCTTTTTCACCCAGCCCCGAAATCCCCACTCACCCATTCTAATCCACCAACTTTATTATCTAATGATACAGTAAACAGTTTCATTCTCTTCATCACTGAAATTTCTTTATCCCAACCCCTACTTGTTGGGCCCACTCATCTATATATAACTATGCCTCCCCTGAACTTGGAGAAAGACGGGTAGCACCTGCTGTCCAGCCAGAAGCTATTTTAAGCTCTTCTAAAAGGAGCCATGGCATTTAGTGCTTTATCCTTGAAAATCAAGGGAAGAGAGTACTTTTAATACAAGTTGAAAACAGTAAACATTTACTGGCTTAAATCCATATGCAGATTTTAAAGTGTTAGGAAGGCTTTTTAGGATGTAATAAAGTCTAGAGTAAACCAAACTTCAAAGCAATGAATTTAAAACTGACACTCTCTATGAGTTTTAGTGTGGTTAGTATACATGCAAGTGTTTTGTTTGGACTAGTTTTATTCTTCATTCATCAGAGGCCATCATCATTGATGTTTGTATGTTAATCCCATGAGTACTTTTTAAACACATGTACCATATTTACTTTAAAACGGAATAACTTAGTCATTGTAAACCACAGAACAACTCAATTCCTAAAAGTAGCCTCGCCTCAAGATCATTCTACAAGAGGAAAAACAAGGTCAAAGAACTGTTACTTTCAAATCGTCTCTTTCTAGATTAATTTTACAACAGAACATTTGTAAATTTTAGCTTTTATAAACGTTCCTGCCTGCCTTTTTCCTCCTCTGGGAGAGAATTTTTCACTTGTACTAGCAGTCCCAGCAGATCATTACACATCCTTTCCCGAGCAACACATTTTAATTGTAAATAAAACAATGGAAAGTTCTTAAACAGTTCACTGGCAATCTGCAAGTTTCAAACACCACAAACCACACCCCATGTCTTCTCACACTGCCTGGGTCGGGGGAGTGTTTGTCATACTTACCAAAAGGCAAGGAACTAAGCAGAAAGAGGAAAGAAGAGGCAAAGAGGCAGCAAAAAGCTAGTCAGAACAGCAGTGACAGCAGGAGACAGGCAGGCGGCTGGGTTCTTGCAAGGGAGAGAGAAACCACACACACACACACACACACACACACACACACACACACACACACAGTCAGCAGGAGAGCAGGGAGGGGGAGGGGAAAGGAACGCCGTATGACATAGCAAGAGAGAAAAACCTCTCAGCTTTGGTAGCTGTCTCTTGGGCAGATGTCTTAGAAAGGAGACACAGCTGGTAGATCTGATCAGATTCTATGTTTTATCCTTTAAACAATTTAAACTCTCAGCATACAGCCCTTTTGCTAGCACACTTTTTTCACCATTGTTCTTCTGGGCAGAGATCAGTTTTTCTTATTTCTTGGTTCATTTCCAGTGTGGTCTATGAATCATCTCCTTTTTTTCTCTTCTTATGCTAGTCTAATTGGGATCAGGTTTCTTAAAAGAATCATGGAAAAAGAGAGACAATGCATAACCAAAAGGAGGTGGTACAACTACTTTAATTCTGATGTCATCGTTTGGTTTGTTTGAAAAATATGAAATAAAAATTTAGAGGGCTATCTTGGCAGTGGGTTTAGGTCGTCTTCACGTGCACGGAATCCGTGTGACCCCAGGTCCCACACCTTACTTGGGTAACTGCTCCACGTCTCAGGTAAGCCCCTGGGGAAGCAGGTGCTCTTCCTTCCTTAGTTGGAGGCTTCCCCACCTTCCGAAGCAGCCTTGCCAGGTCTGTTCCACCCGTTCCACACCCTCAACCCGCTCCTTAATTCATTTGAAAAAGAACCACCTCCTCCTCATTCACCATAAAATGCTTCTCTTAACCCTACATCCATTCCCTTTTACTTGCTGTTTCTGGAGAATGTGTTCCCACACTTTTCCAAAGTGGATTCCTCCATCAGAGTTTCTGCTCTTGGGATAGGTGGGATTTAGTGACACCCCTGTAGCAGGTAGAATAATGCCACCTGAGTAACGTCCATATCCTAATTCCAGGAACCTGTGAATATATTGCTTACTTTATATAGTGAAAGGGACTTTATAGGTATGATTGAATTAGGGATTTTGAGATGGGGGAAATTATCCATAACTAGAGGCCCGGTGCATGACATTTGTGCACGGGTGCAATTCCTAGGCCTGGCTGGCGATCGAAGCATGGGGGTCTGGCATAGAAGGGCAGGCCCCAGCTGACCTCTGGGCCCTGGGCAGCACCTGGGCCCCCCGGACCACCGTGCGCCCCCCTCCACCTGAGTCATCGGGTCCCCCACCTGACTCCCTCAGTGCCTGGGAGCTGGGTGGCAGCCTTGCCCCCTGCCGCCACCACTGGTCGCTGTCTGTGGGGCGATTGGCCCTGCTTGCACCCACCTTGGCCTGGCACCACCCACTCACCTGCTCCACCATCCTGTCACAGTAATGCTCTCATCGGGGCCCATTGGGGCCGGCAGTGCCTCCACTGCCACCGGCTGCCAGTGCCACATCACCAACACCTGCCTTATTCCGCACCGCCCCCTGGTGGTCAGCACTTATCATAGCGAGTGGTTGAACTCCCCGTCGTTGAGGGGACAATTTGTATATTAGGCTTTTATTATATAGGATTGGATGGGCCCAATGCAACTACAGGAGTCCTTGTAAATAAAAGAGCAGGGTAGGAGGGTCAGAATCAGAAAAGAAGATTTGATGATTCAAACAGAGATCGGGGGGGGGGGGGCAAACCCAGAAATGTGGGAAGTCCTGGAAGCTTGGAAAGGCAAGGAAATGAATTTTCTCTAGATCCCCCAGGAGGAATGCAATTTTGTTGACACCTGATTTTAGCTGTGAAACTCACTTTGGATTTTTAACCTCCAGAACTGTAAACTAATAAATCTGTGTTGTTCTTAAGACACTAGATGTGTGATAAATTGTTATCATAGCAAGTAAAATATCCTAAACCTTCTATTTTCCTTCACCCCTTTCTTCAAGTTCCAGGGAGGCATGTATTATATATATAATGTCAATTTTTGACATTATCTATTGTCTTCCCATAATGAGTGTACCCAACAAGTAGAGATCAGGATGAAGAAATTCCAGTGATAAAGGCAGTGAAACTGTATCATTTGATAATAAAATTGGTGAATTAAAATGGGTGAGAGAAAAAAGTACTTCCTTGTAAGTACTGAATAGTCAGTGAGGGCCACAAGTGGGTGGTGTCCCATATTGAATTCTAGCAAACTGAACCATCAGATCTCAGTAAATACAAATAATAAATGAATGATTCTCACATTTAAATAATGTACAGATTCTTTTAATAGAATAACTTAATGTTGAAATTCATTTAAAGGGAAAAAGAGAACTCACCATGGTTGATCCAAATTATTATGTTATTATTTGTACCAGTATGCACTACTATAAAAATAGGTATAAACTTCTGATGCTTATTGTTATTATATGAGATAAACTTTAAAAAATATTATTAAAAAGACTGCAAAATCAATAAATGCGATTCAAATCACAACATTGATTTTATGTGACAGATAATATTTTGCTGAACCCCAACTGCAACTTCAAACATGAATATGGTACTGAATGTTGGTCCTTTGAATTCATGGACCACTTTTACAGTGAAATGATTCAATTTCTTCAACACTCAGTCCATTCAAATTATTATATGTTTCATTTATATGACTTGCCATAATTTCTCTAGGACTTCCTTTGATACTAATGCATCATTTACTGCTCTTTCTCATTTTCCTGCAATTATTAAAATAGTGCTACTTGGTGCTCACTAACTTCTTAGATAAACTCATGGTAGTGAAGGCACCAAAATGATATACATACTGACACCAAAATGACAGCTACCCAGATGATCCAGAATGGACTTATACATTTTTAACTATAAATTAAATTAATACCAACACACACACTGTGGCTCCTAAGAATCCATCTATGGCCTGCTAAAGGCCCAAAGATCTGGAGTAGGGAAATTTAGAAGACAAATTAATAGAGCTCCATGCTTATTATACAATCAACCTTTGAGTTATTATAAGGAATAACTTTTTTTTTGAAAATAGCATTTTCATTTTTATGTAAATATTACAAAAGTTAGTTTAAAAATCAAATGATGCTAAAAAGCTCATCACAAGAAACAATAATCTTGTCCTCCCTTTGTCATGCTCCCCAGACATGACAGAAACTTGTGCAGATATTTCTTCTGTGGTTTGCTTTCTCGTTTGTAAATAAAACACTTATCTTGCTGCCCGTCAACTCATCCATTTTTGACATTACCTATTGTCTTCCCATAATGATAGATGAAGATTTAAATTATTGACATCTGTTTTTCTCTCCTCACTTCTCAATAAAATTACATCTTATTTTTAAATTCATATTCTATATTTTCATTAATGAAATAAAGTTTACTGCTAAATCAGGTAGAACACTGTGACTATAGTTCCATTCTTTCAAAACTTTGTCTTTTTTCCTGGAGTTAATGATTACCTTTTTAAAAAACTTGTTTATTATGTAGAACTAGAGGCCTGGTGCACGAATTCATGCACCAGTGGGGTCACTTGGCCTGGCCTCCAAGAGCAGGCCGCAACTGGCTCTTCGACATCCCCTGAGGGGTCCCGGATTGCGAGAGGGTGCAGGCCAGGCCAAGGGACCCCACTGGTGCATGATCGGGGCTGGGGAGGGACTGCAGGAGGGCTCCAGGGCGTGTCCAGCCCCCTCTTGCCTAATCCTGATCAGCCAGACCCCAGCACCAAGCTAACCTACTGGTCAGAGCATCTGCCCCCTGGTGGTCAGTGCACGTCATAGTGAGCTGTTGAGCGGCCTTAGCATAGCATTAGCATATTATGCTTTGATTGTTGAATGGCCGACCAATGGACTGGACACTTAGCATATTAAGTTTTTATTATATAAGATACTCTGTTTTCCCTAACTACACAAGAGCTCTGTAAAATGCCTTTCTATGCAATTTTCCTCAAGATCAAATCTATTAGACAATTTATACATCATAGTATTTTCTGGCGATAGCACCCACATAGAAATACCCTCAGAACCTCAACTTCCTGCTCCAGTCTGGTTTGGTAACTCTCAGCCTGCTGCACAGCTGTGCTCCTAGCACTTCCCCCCGCCGTCATTCTGGGAATTCCCTTTACTTCTCTCCTGTTTCTTGATTCCCATTCTTCCTCTTTCTTTGCTTCCTCATTTAGTGAAACATTGTCTTTTGGCTTCCTGAAAGAGCATTTATGGGAGATTTTGTATGTCTCAAATGCCTTTTTGCTATCCTTATATTTACTTGATTGATAGTTTGGCTGGATATAAACTTTTACAAAATAAAAAAAAATTTTTTGATAACTTTTTTATATTTCTATCAAATGTGTTAAGATATTATTCCCTTGTCTTTTAATTTTCATCCCCCCCCCTTAAAAATGTATGATCATTCTTATTCCTGGTCCTGTGTATGATTTATTTCTTTTTTCTTCTCTGGAACTTTTTAGGATCTTCTTTTTATCTCTGATATGAAGTTTCACAATGATAAAATTCAATATGTTTTTTTTTCCATTTATTGTATTGGTTTCTTAATGGGTTTTTAATCTGGAGATTCATGTGTATAACTTCCTTTTCCTTTTATCACCCTTACCCTCTACTGGACCTCACCTCCCTGAGTCCAGAACTTTCTGGTTAAACTTCACCAGAGAACAATCCTCAGGTATCCTGAAAGGATAGAGAGAAATTACTTGACTTTGTGAGTGGGATTTGGGACTTTTAGGTCTAACTGTTCATTCTAATTTGAAAACAAAAAACTAACCATCAAATGATTCTACTATAGTCCCCCAGCCTACTGCTACTTTCGATATTATCTCTACTTGCTGAGAACTAACCTCAAATTTTGTAGTCTTTTCAGAATCTACCAGGCAAATTAGCTAGCTTCTCAATTTCCTGCTGCCTTTCCTGCAGTCACCCAAGCCCATTTCTGTCAAGCACACTTTTACTGTTGGGTCATTTCTATTACATCTTATGTTCTTGTCCTTATTCACTGTGGTTTGGAGTTCTTGGATTCAATTCTTCTGGTTTCACTGATATTAGAGTTTCTATTTCTGTTTCTCTTCTTGTTTGCTAGTGAATTTTAGAGGAGAAAGTGGTCAGAAAGATTTTTACAGTGCTATCTTGGAGTCAGGAAGATCTGTTTAACCATTATAGCAGTCCAGTATTAAAATGAATTATTCCCCAAATGAGAAATATCCAATAGACCCTGGTTGCTCTTTTAGGGATACTAAAGTAGAAATTTCTGCATGGTGGGGTTGAGTGGGGGGTGGGGGGGATTAGATTAAATGACTCACTTAAGGTCTCTTTCAAATGCAAGAATTTATGAATTCTATACTTTTCTGGCTATGGGCTTAAGGGAAACATATCACATAACAATTTAGATTATATGCCTGAAAATCAGGCAACTTCCATATGAATTCCAGATCTGTCTTTTACTTAAGCTATATTTTAATTTCTTCAGCTTCAATTTCCTACACTGTTTCACATGGTTTTATGAGGCTAACATAGTCAACGTAGTCTCTCTAATGAACACATAATATGTGTTGCAATTCCAATAATAATGGGTTTGAGTGAAGACTATGAAATGAGAATTTATATTTTCCATACCAATAACATTTTGAAATTGTGGCTGTCTAGAAACAAGTTCAAGTCTGCCAATCTATTGTATCATCTCCTAGTTGTGGTATACATACACTTGATCTGGGTTAGATCTGGCTTGGGGTGAGGTGGAAATCTTTGTGCACTCTGTTGCTACTCAGCAATCGCCCCTATGTTTCTAGAATAGAGGAAAATGTGGGCTTGTGGCTGAGCAGAGATTATTTTTAATTAGTCTATATACAAAACCAGGCAGCAAGTTACACTATTTGATTCCTAACTAGCATGTCTTTAATCTGTATTAATCAGTGTGCGCAGTTTGTCTCCAGAAGTGAAAAGTACGATTCATATCCTATGCAAAGAATTTGGTTTTATTTTTTCAAGCAAAATTAGACAAACAAAGGTGGTCTAGCTTTAGTAGGTGGTCTAGTAAAGGGCAACGGGGACTAGCTTTCTGGCATAAAATGATTTGAAATGTACATAAACATTGGATGCTACACTTGTGCTTGAAAAGCGCTGCACTTCTTAAGTAAATACTTTTTGCATGATAACAACAGAATCATGAATTTCTTCTTATAAATAATGCAGATAAATTTTAGGTTGTGCCCTTTACCCCGATTCTCTGTTTCATCTGAATTAACAAGATTTGGCCACATGCGTTCTATAGGGGAGATTTAGTTCATGTCAATATTTTGTTCAAGGAAGGTCAGAAGAAAGTCCATCATGTTGTAGTAATATTGGACCCCTCATCTTTGAAACCCCCCTTCCTACCACATTGCTGAATGTAGTAGAGATCCAGGCCCATGAGACTGTTAGCTTGTTTATCTAGAACATGTCCACTGAGGAGAGAGCTGAGTTTTAATGGCTGCCAATGGCTGTAGCCAGGTCATTCCCCTGGAACAGGCTTCACTGTTCCAACCTCTGAGAGGAGCAAGTAGGCTTGAAGGCCACATGGCTGAAGCATGGAGATGTTTCTCCCTCTGGTCCTGTCTAAAACTTGTGTCATCAGTGGTTTACCAGTGGAATTCCAGGACATTCCTTTGGGTGAGGGTCTGCTTATTGCTACAGATCCACAGGAAAACCCTGGTGGTATTTGAATAATCATAACATGCCCTTAGGGCAGAAGTGCCTGAGCTACAGGGGTATAGTCACTTTGTGGTGTCCCACTTCCTCTGTCTCATGTTCCCTACAGGAATCTTGGGAAATATTTCTCATTTGAAAGAACTCTGGTCACAAGATACCAAAATTAATGGCAACCAGAAGGCAATGAGATAGATTGACTAAAATGTCAATTGCTGGTGGTCCCAACTTTGAGGTTATCAAGCCACCAAGGGCTTTGGACTGGGATCCCCTATCAGGTATATTTTTTCCTCTTTCCCCTCTTCTCATTCCTCCTTGTTTGGTGAATACGATGGGATCTGAGGAATCTTGGTGAGGGAAGGAACCTCACAGATCATCTTCTCACCTCCCTTGCACTCTGCGGTCTTGTCCAGAGCCACCCTGACCTGTCCTCAATAGATGACTTTGATGAGAAAAATCAGCCCTTTCTAATAAGGTAGCACTACTTGCCAAGAGTTAAATAAAAATAAAGTCTTCCAAAATGATAGATCCATGTGTTTTACTACACAAACAACGAGTCTCCTTTCAAAGTTTTGACAAAGGCATTTTTTTTTTCCAAATAGTCTTTCTGAGGTTTGCTAAGCAATGACTACCAGATTCATCTTTTTCTTCTCTGATTAGTATAGAAGTTCTTTTGATTCTCCTCCCTAAAGGTCATGAGTTCTTCTTCCCCCTACCTGAGTGTCATGAGGCTCACTTCCCTGCTGATCACAAAGCAGTTCTCAGAAGGGGTCTAAGGTTGAACTTATGTTTAAAGGAAAGGGTATGTTTGATGTGTTAGAAAACAGGGGTGTGGTGGTCACCTAGTTACGATCTGATGAGTACTCTTCTCCTTCCTTCTTGCAATGCAGTTCTTATCAAAGAGTATGGATCTATTTTTAAATTCTAAGTGTGTGTTCTTTTTCTCCACAGTAATTTGATGTGGTTTTGATATGATCTGTAACAATACAGACCCTGAGAATAGCAGAGGTGGTCAGCAGTTTAGGACTGAGTAAATACTTGGACCTCTGATACCTTATTTTTTAAATCCTCCTTAGTTCCCGCCTTACCTCCCTACTGTGGTGCACAGATGCCTGAGCTTCACTGTTTGGGAGAGAGACCATTAATTTGAACTTGTCTATCTGCCCGTTTAGTCTTTAAGAGCCTTTTCTGCTCTGAATATCTCTCATGTGACTGTTTGTCCCTAGACTAGATTATTTTACCATGTGTGCTCCTTAATTTAAGTTCAAGGACTGGGAAAGAAGCACCTCATCACTTCTATTCATCTTTTGACCATTGTATGGGCCCCACTTTGTATCCATATGGAATTGTACCAAATTGATCTTGTTGATCAATTAATCTTATTAACCAGTTAGTATACCAGATTGTAGTTGGATCTTGGCAGAACTGCTATGTTGCCTAACTCCAGGGGTCACCAGTCAAACAAAATAAATGTGAGGCCCCCTGGCTTTGTGCAACATGGTTGTCCTAGACTCAACCTGGAACTGCAGCCAGATGGAATGATGGTACCTGTGAGAAGGACAAATTTCTAATTGCCTTCCTCAAAGATACCCAAGACAGGTTGCAAAATCATTAAAAACATGAAGGAAAAATACAGGAAAAATCCTCTTAGGTTTCTGTATAGTGCCATCAAGTACAAAAGATGACACCTTCAAGAACTTAGTTGTAAGAAAATGTAACTATTATTAAAAAGTAATGATAGCCTGGCTGTTGGGGACATAAGTGCCCAAGTAAACTTCTGTGACTTCTGCTGTTGCTCTTAGCCCCAAATCTACCTTTCTAAGATGTCCCCATAAACTACCATATATTCCTTCCCTAGGGATACCAAGAAGTCTTCTATAGATTGTCTGGAAATACAATTAGTCCCATGACATGATCACTACATCCCCACAGATTAGAGATACAATCTAGAAGTAATAGGTCCTCACTCAAGGAAGTGCTGTCCTGCAGCGTCCCACACTGAATGGGGAAAAGGTCCCTCATCAGGAGAAGTCTGTTCACAGAAATCAGTGCTTCCACTGCCTGAACCTTACTTTCAAGTCACTGGATGATGGACTCGTTTCCCCCAGAGCACATATTTAAATACATACGTATAATGGTAAAAAACTCTGTGCACTAACACAAAAAAGGTTGTCCCCTGCCTTAAAACAAACAAACAAACAAACAAACAAAAGAAAAACAAAACAAAGAACCCCTGGCAGGCTACTCACATATTAAAAATCAGAGATTTTAGAATTTAAAGAATAAGGGTTTTTTTGGGAGGGAGGCAACAACAAGCAAACAATTTTAAAAAACCACTTAATTGCCCTAGCTGGTTTGGCTCAGTGGATAAAGCATCAGCCTGTGGACTGAAGGGTCCCAGGTTTGATTCTGGTCAAAGGCACATGCCTGAGTTGCAGGCTCCATCCCCAGTAGGGGATGTGCAGGAGGCAGACGATCGATGAGTCTCTCTCATCATTGATGTTTCTCTCTCTTTCTCCCTCTCCCTTCTTCTCTAAAATCAATAAAAATATATTTTAAAAAAACCACTTAGTTGAAACTGTAGTTTCATTGGTTAAAAGCACATATGAAAATTTGTATTTGAATAGTTTGTTGGAGTGGATTGATGTATATTTAGCTAAAAAATAGGATGACAATATGAGTGTCTGTATAGAGTTAAATATTATATGAATTAAGCTATTTTAAATGAATACTTTTATATCAAAGATTTAAGCTCAGCCCTAGCTGGTTTGACTCAGTGGATAGAGTGTCAACCTGCGGACTGAAGGGTCACTGGTTGAGTCCAGTAAAGGTCACATGCCTGGGTTATGGGCTCGATCCCCAGTAGGGTGTATGCAGGAGGCAGCCAATCAATGATCCTCTCTCATCATTGATGTTTCTATCTCTCTCCCTCTCCCTTCCTCTCTGAAATCAATAAAAATATTTTTAAAAAGATTTAAGCTCAAAAGAGAAGTTCAACTTTGTGTTAATAAGAACAAAAGTAAGACTAAGAAAGAGATAGGAAGTTAGGGTCTGAGTAAAAGTCTGAGAGGGATAAAGTGGCCATTAAAATCTGTCCTAATAACAAAAGCCCCAGTTCTGGAAAGACAAGGGTTGAACAATAGCAACAACCAAATTAATTTGGTGGATTTTCTAAAATATTTTTCTACAATTAAGTCATTTTGTATTAAAAACCTTTAAATTTCAAAGGTTAACCATATCTATATAGTATAATGAAACTTGGAAATTTAATGTGATTTTGGGTTTTTCTCTATAAGGATGAGTGACACAAGTTTAGATTTCTGCATAAAAACTGAAGTGAAAATGTGCTATTACCTTATGTCAATGTATATGATATTTCTACTGAGTTGTTTTATTTTGACACATTCTGCTTATTTTCTGATAAAACTCTAAGTAGTTTTTGGAAATTTGAATTCATAAAATATTAAGCAAGTGATATTTTTATTTATACAAAGACCCATGAGAAATTGGAGTTCTATACTGGTGTCACTGTAATTAAATTCAAGACATATGTGTTTTTGAAAAATAAAAATTTGTCAGATGATATAGTCAAAATATATGAATTTTGAATCATGGGTCAAAGGAGAGACTTTCAGTCTAAACCTCACAAGCCTGAATTTGCATTTATGTTATTTGCATACAAACTCTTTCTTTATCTTTCTGCAGAAAATGAAACACCCTGAACTGGCCTGGTGCTGGGTTGAAAGTGGTACTAACTGGGCAAATCACTTAGGTTTATAAAATGCAAATAAAACATTTCATGATACATTAGGTTGCTAAGGGAATGAGGAAGTGTTAAATGGTATTTATAAGAAAGTGCTTGTGGGTCAGGAAAGGGAGAGACATTTAAAGAGTTTTAAGATAAGGGCAAAATTTAGGAGTGCTAACATTTAATTGTGCGATAGAAAATTTAAAGAGCAATGGGAAGAATCAGTTTGACCAGCATCTACTTGGGTAAATAAACTTGTACTTTTCTTTGTGTAGTAAGTCATAGTAGGCATGAACTGAAACTCTTCCCATCCTCTAAGAGGAGACCTGACTAGCTCTTGGGTTCTCTTCTAAAACTGCATGAATATCTGTACCAAGAAAGGAAGAGTGACCCAAAACTTCCACTTCTGAGAATGCAAACCTGGCAGCTGGGACCAAGACCTCAGACTCAAAACCAATGGAAACAAGTGAAAAAACCCATCTGTCAAACAAGCACTACTGACATAGCCAAAAAGAATGTGGCTGAAGAATGAAACTGAAACCAAGTAGCTGGAATCCACATCCTTTCTGGGATCCTGTCTCAAAACAAAAGCAATAGCATCTATAATAATAAAAGTATAATATGCAAATCAACTGAACGGCCGAACAGTGGAATGACCATCTGCACGACCTTCCGGAAGAAGCCAGGGCTGCGAGGGCCAAGGCAGCAAGGGCTGCGAGGGCCTACCCTTGCATGAATTTTGTGCATCGGGCCTCTAGTAGAAAATATTGAGCTTCATTCAGTACTTTATTGCTTGTAGTGATATTGGGGTGGGCATTTTGGAACTCTATGTCAAGTAAACAATAGATTATTCTTGCTTGTGCAGCACTTACAGAATTCCTGAAATTAAGAAGGAACATTGCAATTTTAGGACAGATTTAGAAATATCAATGTAAACTTTAAGAGAACTTTCATAGCTTTGATACTGAAATATCCTAAGAATAATATTATGTCATGTGACACCCTGTTATTCAGTTCTTATTCTCTATATTTTTTCACTAAAATAACCTTGGATTTTTGGAGAAACATCTCAATCTATGCTTGGCCTAGAAATATATATAATAGCTTGGATCATTTTGTGCCTGAAAGCAAGAAAGCTTTAAAAGATTAATAAAGTCCTGTCAAAAAGACATAGGAACCTGCATATAAAAAGCTACCACTGGCCCGGCTGGCGTGGCTCAGTGGTTGAGCATTGACCTATAAACCAGGAGGTCATGGTTCGATTCCTAGTCAGGGCACATGCTGGGGTTGTGGGCTTGATCCCCAGTGTGGGGCATGTAGGAGGCAGCCGATCAATAGTTCTCTCTCATCATTGATGTTTCTCTCTCTCTCCTTTCCACTCTGAAATTAACAAAAATATATTTAAAAAATAGAATATAATAAAAAATAAATAAAAAGCTACCACTGGCAAAAGTTATGACATTAAAAAGTATAATAAGTTCTCCAGTTAGCTGAAACACATTTAATCTATTTAAAAAGGTGAAGGGATAAGCAAAAAAAATCCTCAAAATTCATAGACAGTGATTACTATAGGGAAAGGGGGATGGGGGAAGGAAGAAGAGAGTATAGGGGGAATAAATGGTGATGGAAGGAGACTTGACTTAGGGTGGTGACACACAATACAATATACAGATGATGTATTATAGAATTGTACACCTGAAACCTATATAATTTTATTAACCAATGTCACCCCAATAAATTAAATAAAAAATAAAAAGCCATGATTCCCAAAAGATGAACAAAAATATGCATGAAGTATTTGAAAAGAAGATGAAGGGACTAGAATTTATTACTGTTGAGCCTTGTTATTTATTTGGCATTATTGGCTCATTTATTGTGCCTATAAAGAATATAGAAATTAGGTAATATGAAATATATCAATTAGAAGGCATTTTCTGACACAAGGTGGGAATGTCAGTGGAAAGACTCAATAAAATGTGACTACAAGTCAGACAAAAGTCAAAGGAAGTATCTGAAATTCATTTGTATCAGTTTTTAAATGATGTCAAGAAGGGAAAAAATGCATCACATACAAATGTCTTTAAAGCTAAATGGAAAAGGCGAACACTATCACAAGGTACAAAAGGAGGTCAACTCAAGTGAAGGAGCAAAAACAAGAGTTCAAGAGGTGATGGCCAGGCTGTCAGTCAAGCCCGTGCGTGCATGTTGAAACAAAGCCACAAAAGGCAGCCGGACAACACATCTTCAGACAAAACGAAATGTAAACAAAAGAGAAAAGGCCAGGTAGCTGACTAAGAAACTATAGAAGACTCTCCTGCAGAAACCAGAGAAATAAAAAATGAAGAGAGTCCAGCCACTGATGAAGAAAGTGAGAAAGAAGTCAAGTCCAATTAGTGTCCTATACCAAGTACACCAGTGGTCCTTGTATGTCTCTTCTAGCTAATTCAGAGGTATTTGTCTCAATTCTTTTATAAAGGAAAGTTGTTGGTAGCTCTAGGAGAACATTTTAAAAACAACAACCCCAGCCCTCATTCTATTTTTTTCCTTTTTTATATATATATTTAGTTGGATGCCTTTTTTTTTTAGTACCAGATGTTGTTTAAAAAGTGAGTACTGTCTTATGTGTCAACTTAACCTTCTATAGGCTGCAGAAGGGCAGTTTTAATATCCTCTAATTGGAAGTATAACCAAATAGTCATTTGAAGTCATAATCATGCATTCCGTATGACAAATATTTTAAATGACTAACAGTTAGACCTGTTTTTAATATAGAATAGTACCCACAAATGCTTGCTCCCTGTTCTTAGTTCTTCCATTAGAACTGTGGTAGTGGTAGTCTATTTTGGTAGTGGTAGTCTAGTTTTCCTAATTATTTTGTTAATGTGCTGTGAGAATTGGAAATTTTTGAGCATGTGGTGTGTATGTACTAAATTATATATTGGAAGGAAATTAGGTCTGACAGCTTATCAATATTTAATAATACTGGTATTTGAGATCCTCTATAAAAGAATAATTTGCCTACAGATTTTATGATAGAAAGTCATTGGAAAAATTGCTGTGGATTATAACTCATGAATCTTTAAAGTTTTAGTATTTGTATTAAGAATTGTTTGCAAAGTTTTATGACATCTGTGGACTGATTATGAAACAAAAATTTCAATTTTGAAATAAATGAAAAGGCATATATCTATTTATGATATAATCAATTTATAAGTCTTGAGAGTCAAAGAGATATTTACATAGTTAAAAAAAACCCAAATCCCTATGTTCATAGCAGCATAATTTACAATAGCTGAGATTTGGAAACAGCCTAAGTGCCCATCAGCAGATGAATAGATTAGAAAACTGTGGTGCATCTACACAATGGAATACTACGCTGCGGTAAAAAAGAAGGAATTCTTACCATTTGCAACAGCATGGATGGAACTCGAGAGTGTTATGCTAAGTGAAAGAAGCCAGTCAGAGAAAGATAAATATCACATGATCTCACTCATTTGTGGAATATAATGAACAACATAAACTGATGAACAAAAATAGAACTGGAGATACAGAAGCTTCGAACAGACTGTCCAACCTATGAGGGAAGGCAGGGGGTGATGGGGTAAGAGATCAACCGAAGGACTTGTATGCATGCATATGAGCATAACTAATGGACACAGACAGTAGCGGGGTGAGGGCATGAGAGGCCAGGGAGAGGTCATTGGGGTGGGGGGGGGGGAGGAGACTCATGTAATACTTTAAACAATAAAGAATTTAAATTAAAAACAAAATCAAACAAACAAATAAAAACCCCAAACACATCACATGAGTTAGTCAGGATGGGAGATGTAGATTTCTATAAGTAGATGAAAGAATTAGATCTTGTGTGTAATATACATCCAGGATAGTGAGCTTGATGATAACTTATATCAGGTTGTGGAATTATTAACATAATAACCATATATCCTCAGGTCTTGGCAAGATCCAGGTCCTCCATCGTCTCTAATATTTAAAAAAACCTCAATTAATTAGGAAGGGAGCTATCTTTCCTAATAAGTATGCATCTTTTAATCCCCAGAAGATTTAGAATTAAATATAGAAACATTTAAAAGAATAAAAATGGGTAATTGATATTAGTGTCAAATATGAAACTATAAGATCTACCTAGGAAAATAGCTATTATTGTAGCATTTCATCAAGTTTTATTACAGTTACCTATTTGCCTATATCCCCACTAGACAGTGAGTTCCTTGTGAATAAGGGTGATGTCTTTTATTTCAATATTCCCAACACAGTGCCTGGCCAAGAGTCAGTAGTCAGTAAATTTTTATGAATGAATAAGTGAGGTCCTTAAGCTGGAGTAAGATTTGGTTCTTGGAAGTGTCTTTCCCCAAAGAGATCAGGCAAAGTCTGTCTCATTACAGGACTAGGAGCTGCCATTTTGAAGGCTCCCTCCTGCATCAATTCAGAGTGTAGTAGAAATACAGGAAAGGATTTTTCTGATGTTTTTGATGTTAGTCCAGGGCATGTTTACAGATGAGAAAGGTCAAACTTCAAGGATGCTCCAGGGACCTCGCCTTTGACATTCTCTGTGAAAAAGATGTGCTGTACAAAGATCTGCCCACTAAAAGCTATGCTTGAATGCCGCATGACTGAGGCATGGAGACAGGTTTCCGTTCAGACCCCAACTAAGCATTTGTTATCAGAAGAGATAGATAATATATTTCAAACCATTTCATTATGACAACCTTTCAAATGTTTGAAAACCATATCTCTTCTATCTACTGATTCCTGCTTTGTTCAATTGTTCCTTTTATGACACCGTCTCTAGACCTTTTTTCCACCAGGTTTTCCTCTTCTCATTCTCTATGTTTCTCCTACATATTGTCCTGAAGTCCAGAAATGCACCCAATATGTAGGTTGTAGCCTGACCACAGCAGAGAGCAGGGGACCATTGCTGTCCTTCTTCTGGGAACTGCACATCCATTGTAGCTAAGACGCCATCTTCTTGGCAGCCTTGTCATGTTCTTGACTCACTTGCAGCCAATTCAGGTCTCTGTGTTTTGTTTTATGTTGTTGTTTTTTCAATGTGATATATTTTAAATATGATTCTCCAAATAGGTACTTGTGTATTTTGCACTAAGTTGCTATTTTGAATCTAAGACTTTTACTTGAATCTCTATTAAACTGAAAGGTTTGACTCATTCCATCTGATTTAGACATTTTGGAATGACGATTCTACATTAAATGTTTTAAATTTCAAGCTTTGCCATCTATACTTTTGATAAATCTACTGCCACATCTTCATCCAAGTCACTGATAAAAATATTGAATAATACAGCTTGAGGGAATAGCCCATAGCACAACACTATTGTTCAACAAATATTTGTGAGTTAGATAATGAATTTGGCAGAAGGGAAAGGAGTAGATTGTAGTTATTGTCTCTAATCCTAATGATCAGTCTCCTGAATAATCATATTCAGGAGAGATTGTACCCTTTCAAATATTCTCATAAAATAATGAAACATACTTTTCTAAGGGATAGTTTTCTGCCTTTATAGAGGTTTCCAGGACAATCTTATTATTCTTATTTATTCTTTTACCCTTTGATTCATTCTTTTGCAATTTTAATAACAATATTAATAAGGATTCAATATTAATAACACATTATATTTGTAGCATACTATATCAGATGTCTAATGTGACATAAGAAACCACCCCAAAACTGTGGGATCTAAAACAATGACAATTTATTTATCATAGTTATGTTGGTAGACCAGCCTCAAGCTGGAGTCACCTAGACTCACTCATATGGTTGCATGCAGCTGATGGATCATCAGGGTGCTAGGCTCAGCTAGAACAACTTGAGTGGTTTTTTTTCTTCCTCCATGTGGTCTTTCATCTTCAGGGAGGCCAATTTAAGCTTCTTCACATCACATGGAAGTGGTGACATTTCAGTTGGAGAAAGCCCTATGCATAAGTCTGAATCAAGCCTTTGTATCATGTTTGCTGATGTCTCATTGGTCAAAACTAGTCATGTGACCACATCAAGAGTCAGTGAGAAAGGGATGGACCCAAGAGTGGATTACCAGGAAGTGAGATTTATTGGGGGACATTAATGTAACAATCACCACAAACATTTGTAGCACTTTTAGAATTTAGTAATTTGTTTCCTTTTAATTAGCTTTAGTGATAATCTCTATTGCTAGAAAAATTTTACTTAGCATGTATTATGAGGGGGCTTTTATGAAAAATAAGTGGATATTGGGTAAATATAAAAAAAAAAACTAAATTTAGCCCAGCCTGTGTTGCTCAGTTGGTTGAGCATCCCATGCACCAGGTGGTCACTGGTTCAATTCCTGGTCAGGGCATATGCCTGTGTTGCGGGCTTGATCCTCAGCAGAGGGCATGCAGGAGGCAGCCGTTTAATGTTTCTCTCTCATCGTTGTTTCTATCTCTTTTTCTCCCTCCCTCTCTCTGAAATAAGTAAAAACATTTTTTAAAAACTGAAATTTAAAGTTTTCAGCTTAAATAGGACTTATAGGATCTTCTAATATTTGAAAAATATTTTCCATTAGCTTATTGTCTTAATTATGAATATCTCAAAATGTCCAACCTGGTGTACCCATGCTCTATTCATAGAAGGTTAAATAAATGCATGGATTATGCATTCTTTTATTCTCTGATCATCTGAACAAGTGGCTTTTTTAAAAATATGTTTTTATTTCAGAAAAGAAGGGAGAGGGGGAGAGAGATAGAAACATCAATAATGAGAGAGAATCACTGATTGGTTGCCTCCTGCACACCCCACACTGCTGGGAATCAAACCCGCAACCCAGGCATATGCTCTGACTGGGAATCGAACTGTGACCTCCTAGTTCATAGGTGGATGCTCAGTCGTTGAGCAACACTGTCTGGGGTTAATGGCAATATTGAATTTATTTAAAAAATGTTTTAATTTAAAAAAACATAGGAATTATCAAAGCCTAAGAAATAATTATTTTATCTGTATAAAAGTCTTAAAAATATTTTTTATAAATTGATTTTGTCCAGACATGTATTTTAAGACAAACTTGCTCCTGATTAAACAGAACACATTTGTCTGAGAACCAAGAGTGAAAGTGGGGGTACCCACTGACCCTTGGGCTCTGTTGTACTCAGGATCTTAGAATCCAAATGAGCAATGCTACCACAGGCTACAATGGTTCTATGAAAATTAAAGTTGAGACTGATACCTGGCTACTTGGAGCTCTAGATGCTATTGAACCGAGGGGCAAATCGGCAGGGGCATGGTGCTGGTAGTTATTAAAAAGTTGTTTTGAGTCACAGATTCTGGCTATGAGGGGCATGTCCGTTTGTCACCATGTAATTGGGTCAGGAGGAAGTATGGATGGAACCTAAGTGATTACACCTGCCCAGCTGCAAAAATTAATGAAGACTATTGTTTCACTATATTGGAAAGAACCCCAGAGCCAACCCTGATCAACCAGTATGCTGACTGAAAGCAAAGGGAAAATGAAGTAGATAGTGGACAGGGAAGTCATACAGACCACATCTCGTAAATACCTTGTGAAAAGTTACAAATATGACTACCATAGCCTCTACTTTTACTTCTTTGTTTTTGCCATGTATTTCAAGTAATTTTTTTCTGTCTCTCCCACCACACTTTTGTGTGTGAATTATGTTGGTGGTTTACTTTACGATTTAGTCCATAGTTATATTATATAAAGATAGAGTTATATTATCACTAGAGGAGGAATAAATGTTGCCAAGAGACCTTAGATTTTGAGCTGAATGCAAAAACTATTGAGTCTGGGTCATTTCCTTTTGAGGTGAGTACATTTCCTCCTCTGTAAGGGATCAGTGTATGTATATTAGGCAAGAACACTGATTTTACCAGGTAAATGTTTATTTTCATATAAAGGACAAGCGGTGCATATAGATCTAGGAAGCTAAAGTAGTAAATAGCAGTGAATACTTGCCTAGTGAATTTGACCTCATTTTGTTGGCTGCCCAGCATTAGAATATTCTTTCCATTTCAAACCACATTCACCAATGAATCAGTCTTGTTGTGGGCAGGATTCTGCCTATCCCTGTTAAGATAAAGGAGGCATACATTCCATTTCTTGCTCAACAGCTAGGAGCACGTGACCTAGCCTTGTCCAAACACACTCCCGACTGAAGGTTTGCATGTGGGGAGTTATGCAGTGATGCAGGGAACAGCGGTTATTTCCTGGGGTGTTGGTACGTATCCAGTGAGGGGGATAGTTTCCAGCAGTCCCAGTACTACTGCCAGAGGTTTTAGCAGCATAGTCTTAATCAGAGTATTTCTGAGCCAAGACTCTTTCCCTCTTTCCTTGATTCCTTTCCACTTCTAAAACCTGGTTCTCCATTTTTCTTGGATTCAGTAGGCTAGCTGTAAAGTTCCTCTCTGTTTAAATATGCCAGAATCGGTTTCTATTGTATGCAACAAGATTTCTGAAGCATACAATACACAGAGTACAAATCACAGGGTTTTGTAGATGTACATTAAATGGTGATTTCTTTACCTCCTGATGGACGAGGTGGCCCTGATATTTTTGAAATCTTGATCAGCAGAAGCTGGAATGATTTAGACTGAGTCTTTTCCTTTTGAGATGAGTATATTTTCTACTCTGTAAGGGATCAATGTATTTATATTAGGCAGAAACACTTATTTTAACATTGTAAAAGTAGCAAGACTTTCTGCTTGCTAAAATGTTTTTTTTTGCGTGATTCCCCCCCAAAAAAAATTTTGCATAGGACCCCGTGAATGAATAATTGAGTTATGTAAACGTAAATCAAGGGTCCATGGTCAGATCTGCAGGCAGGTCGACAATGTTGCAGAATGCAGCTGGTGATGCAAACTGGACCATGTCCTCAAGCCCAGGCCATGCCTTTGAGGCTCTGCTTTGTGATATTTGGGGGTGGGGGGTGTCTAGCATTATTAATTTAAAGTCTGTTGCTGAAATTTCTTTTGCACAATCTTATGAATCTGCATATACTCTTCCTCAAGTAGTTTATTGTGGTTAGATTTGTTTTTACATGGGATACACTGAGTTGGAATAAACTGAAGGAAGGACATCCAAAAAGAATCTTGACCTCATCCTGGAGAAAAGAACAAAGAGAACAGAACTGGGTTTGTGGCAGCTCCATCTGGACTGGACTGTTTGCATTCTATATGTCATGTGAGTCAAGACATAATCCCGGTTGACTAACGCTGCACCATTACGTTTTGGTGGAGTTTGATGCAAAATCACACTCCTGTGACCGAGGGCCAGACTTTCCTGTGAAGGAGCCATTTCTTCTTCAGTCACCTTTGAGCAAGAGGAGACAATCTTAAGACCTTAGCCTTGAAGAAAGGTAAAAATCTTTCTCTCTCAGTTTGTCTTAAGTGCTCTGGACTCTTAGGCACAGTTATACTCAGACCATCCCTATGGTTGGAATAACCTGACCCTTACTGTGTTCAGGCTGACTCAGAGCACACTCCAAGGACCCTGAAGGCAGGTTGAGACTACATTGTGAGGGTAGCCACCTCCAGCTACCCTCCGCTGGATTGATAGGATACCTTTCTGCTGCATAAGAGAAACCATAGTACAGCTTTGTTAAATACTGTGGCCTAAACTTAGCTGCATCATGGAGAGCTAAGAGAAGGATCTGTCTCCTAGGTTGGTTGGCTGCTAGCAATGCCATTGTTTATAGACTGTAGCTGCTCCTGTATCATGAACACATATCAGCAGAAAAAGAAGGAAAAGAGTGCCTTGACCGAGTATTTGGGGCAGAACAACCACATGTAGGATCTGTTGTTGAGCCCTGTGAGAAAGAGCCCAGTGGCGCTTTCAGAGACAACTTAAGGCAGTTTGATATGGGAAAGTTCATCACGGGAAGGTACATTTTGGATATCAACAGGGCACAACCTTATTTTCTAAGACACCTGTGTGGCAGACAGCTCTAGTATTCATTTATTAGATTTTCCACAAACATAATGGGATTTCAGACTTTATAATATTTTTATCTAGAACAATACGAAGGAGTTTTGTTTTTTTAACTTGTTACTGGCATGAAAGAGAGTAAATTATGAGTAAAAGTCATGATTTTTACATTCTTTGGATGAAATCTGCTTTCATGTAATTATTTGTTTGTTATACCTCTCACTGAAATTATTACCCATATGAATGATTTAATGAAGAAGCAACTATTTGAATACACATTTTTTTACAATTAGAATATTTATAGCATCCTAGCAACATTCCAAGTTTCATATTCTCTTTTAGTAGAGTATATTATTCAAACTGTAAAAAGTAAGGATGGATATTGCAGCCAGGGAGTTTGAAACTCTTTGTGAGAATAAAATAAGTGATAGAAGAAAAAGAATTTATACTGACATGAATCAGAATAAAATGCATGTGGGCCAGTTTTTATAAAACCACAATTCCTTTCTTCTAACTTTAGAAATAAGCCATTTAATCAAGAGAATTACAATAGCTGTTCTTTTGGACACAGAAAATTTATAGAGAAAATTTGAATTATCATATTAAGGTTAGAGATGGAAAAGAAACAAAGTATAAATGATATAGGTTTAAATAAATTGAAGAAAATGGAAAACTAGATTACATAATGCAGTGATAATAGTAAAATCTCTTTTAGCTGAAATAATAAGTGAAAAATGTCAGGTAGAAAATAAATTTGGTAAGAATATATAGAGAAGAATGCAAAAACCTTCACAGAAAAAAATTTCTCCTTCTAGCTATGACAGAGTAGCTTGTATTATATCAATTCCCTTCCTCTGAAAAGAACAATGAAAAAAGATAGTAAAATGTATTAAAGTTTAAAAACAACAACCAGCTTTTGGAGGCACCAGAGAACAACGAAGGCTGGTAGGATTAATGCAGTGGTTCTCAACCTTCTGGCCCTTTAAATACAGTTCCTCATGTTGTGACCCAACCATAAAATTATTTTCGTTGCTACTTCATAACAGTAATGTTGCTACTGTTATGAATCGTAATGTAAGTATCTGATATGCAGGATGGTCTTAGGCGACCCCTGTGAAAGGGTCGTTCGACCGCCAAAGGGGTCGCGACCCACAGGTTGAGAACCGCTGGATTAATGGGATAAGATCCTGGAGACAAGGGCAATGCATTGATGTAAACCTGACATTCTTTTATTATTATTAAATATATGGGTCTCTACTCTTTTTAAAATATATATTTTTATTGATTGCAGAAAGGAAGGAGAGGGAAAGATAGATAGAAACATCAATGATGAGAGAGAATCATGGATTGGCTGCCTAGATCGAGCCTGCAACCCAAGTATGTGCTGTGACTGGGAATGGAACCATGACCTCCTGGTCCTAGGTCAATGCTCAACCACTGAGCCATGCCAGCTGGGCAAACCTGACATTCTTTATTGGTTGTCTTATCAAGCCATTTCCTAGTATGTAAGTGACACAGGTGAGAGGATAAGCAGAAAGAAAAGGCTCACAAAACTGGGGAGGCAGAAGTTGGGGTCCAGCATGACTAAGGTAGCCAAGGTTTCAGTGGTCAAGACCTGGGAGAAAAGGGAATTGCAGAGAACTCAGCCTGATGTCCTACAATTTTTCCCCCTAGAGGTATTTGATAACCTGCAATTTTCCCCTATGGGTATTTGAAAAGCTGCACAGGGTAAAAATATAAGCAGCAAAGGAGAAAGTAGAAGCTAAGATGTTAAACAGAACTTTAGGCAGTTTTATAGTGTTTAACAAAAGCTAAATTCAGACACTGCCAAAGACCTCTTGAATTTTAATCTCTGATTGGATCAAGGTGATCTATAACTTCTCTGTCTTAGGGAAGACAGAAAGGTCCTCTTTATAGGAAGGTGTCTTCAGGAACCCTTTTAATTCATCATGCACAATGACTGGCATTTAATTAAAAAAAAGTCAACATTCATTCCAGGAGACAGGGGGAAATGGCCAAAAACAAAAGCAAAAGCAATAAAAATGGACCCTTAAGTGATCTCCATATTGAAGTTATCAGACAGAGGCTTTTAAATAATTATGATTAATAGATTTAAGAAAATAAATTAAAAAGATAGAGAATTTTACCAGAGGATTGGAACCTACAAAAAACATGGTCCAATGGAAACTCTAGAGTTGATGAACACAGATATTAAGATCTCATTAGCAGATTAAACAGAGCAGAAGAGAGGACTGCTAAATTGCTGAATAGAAAGTATGAAATTAAAAACATGAAAAATACAAAAGAGAACAAGATATATGTGACTAATAGTAAGAAGTTGTCGCATATGTGCTATTGGAGCCCCAGAAGAAGAGGGAGAGAATGGGGGGGGGGCGGAAGATATACAATAATTGAAGTGATACTGGCTGTGAATTTTCTAAAACTGAAGCAAGACATGAAGCCAAAGATTCAAGAATATAAAACCCAAGGCACATCTGGGCACATCCTAGTAAAATTGCTTAAAATCAAAGACAAAGAGGAACTATTAAAAGCACCCAGAAAACAAAACAAAATGATAAATGCTAGATGATGATGATATTTTTAATGTGCTGTAAGAATATAAGTGCCAACTTAAGAATTCTATGAGCACTGAAAATAATTTTCAAAAATCAGGGTGTAATAAAGACATTTTTCAGACAAAAAATCTCAAGAGTATTTGTTGCTACATTAAAAATTGATTGATTTAGAGATACCCTCAAATATTAATTTACTTAAATGAATAGACTGAAACAATGAATTCACAAAAGGCAGTTAACTTTTTTTGGAGCTTAAGAAAGTGCAGCTTTGGTCAGGATTTTTTAGGTTACCTTTTTTCCTTTTCAAAGGGGATAATAGGAGAACAAATAAATCCTTTGAATGAGTACCTCACATTAATGAATTAATGACAATGTGAGCCATTTTTTTTAAAAAAAAATTATAGAATATGACAAACAATTATAACAGGAAATGATGTGCAAATTTAGAATAGGCTTAGTAATATACAACATACTAAAATGGTAGGTAAAAAATCAAAAGCTTATCAGTTTAAAAATACATGTCTACTTCTTTATAAATATTTTGCACTTATTTATCTTTCCTTTAAGTTTCTGCTCCCAAATAATTTCTGGTAGCCAAAGAGAATATTTATTGCTGGGTTGTTATGACCCACTATTTTACTCCACTGCAGCCATACTCTCCTCTTCGCTATTACACCAACACTTCAACATTGTGCCTCACGGCTTTTGCACTTGCTGCTTCCTCTGGCTTAAAAGCTATTTTCCCTGATATCAGTAAGGAGAGATCCTTTACCTTCTTTATTTCTTTATACAAAAATTCTCAATTGCAAGTGCCTTCCTGTCACCCTTCTAAAATATCAATGCTCCCACCCCCAGCTTCATACTTCCATCATTTGATTTGGTTTGCTCTTTAGAACTTATCTAAAATACTGTATATTTTTGCTTATTTCCCTTTTTTTTTTTGGTTCCACTAGGACAGGAATTTTGAAAGATTGAAAGATTCAGGATTGGGGTTGGGGTAGGGGGAAAATCAACATTCATTCCAGGGGACAGGGGGAAATGGCCAAAAACAAAAGCAAATGCAATAAAAACAGACCCTTGAGTGATCTCCATATTGCAGATCCCCTCCATCCTGAATCTTTCAATCTTTCATTGAACAGTGAGTGTCTAGGACGAGACCATTGAGGGTAATCACTGTTTTGATGTTGGTTTCCCTAAATTACTTGATATCCTCTGGACCTTTCTTGATTTTCAAATACTAAGGTAGGATTTCTGTAAGAGATCAGGAATAATTTCAATAGTCTTTTCAGTAAGAAGCTTCATTTGGGTCAGTTACTATGCTTTTCCTTCACTTAAAGACGTGGGACATTTTTTTTTTCACTACTGATGTTTTTAGTCAACACAAGATGAAGTAGGGATTTGGACTGGTGTGTGGTTAGGGACTTTTTGTTTGCAAGAAACATCTAGATATTTACCATAGCAATCCCAAGAAATAGTGTTTGTTTACTTTTTTACTTCCATATATAACAGTGACACATGTGGACTTGAGTTGGGGAGTGATGGCATAGTTACCAAGAATCATGAGGCACGTGGTTGGTCTCTCAGCATCTCTCTACAATGTGCTCCATTTTCCTCTCTAGGCTCGCTTACAAACTTCCGTTGCTTACTCATAATTTCTGTTTCCTCTTCAGTTTGCAAGGGCCTTAGTCTACCTCAGGGCTTCCTTTCAACGTCTGCTCCCATCCCCCCCGCCAACCCCCATTCTAACTGGTTCAGCCTCTGTATCTCAAAATCGGTTTACTGTAGTTTCCAATAGGAGATAGTTCATGGGTTGCTCTGGTTAGTGCCCACCCAGTGTTCAGTCTGGTGCCTTCAGGGTTTGGAGAGGGTCCCATGAACCAAAATATGCTTTCAGGAGCTTTGAGCGGAGAAGGTAAAATGGAAGTCACCCCTCCCCCCCCACCCATAGTCATCTCCAAACAAATGGGTTCTATTCAAATTGTTTAACTCTTACATCTCCCTCCACTTTTGACTTCAGAAAGTACTCTGGGGCATTGACATTGATGATGATTCCCATTTTTTATCAAGCTATCCTAGCACCAAATGTAAACATGCAGCCTTAATGCTGGAGCAGAGCTTTGTTTTGGGAACCCCCTGACCCACATTTTTAGTAGGTTGTCCTTCAGCTTTCTTCCAAGCTCAGGGACAGAGTCATGAGCAGTGTGAATACTGAATGGTGTATATTTATTTTTATACTGTGGCTAGCTCAGCACCACAGTTTACTAAATTGCCTTTCTTTGTATATCATTGCTTCTGGGGGGAAAGAAAAGTTTTATTAAAGTTGTTTTAATTTGAGTATAGAATTTTTTTAAGATTAGGGCTTATTTTGAAAAAAATTCTGAGTATAGTTCAATATATGCCAATACTTTCCAGAGTCAGGAAATATTAAGAGACTTTTGTCCTCAATCAGATGGCAGAGAGAAAATTCTGTACATGCACATCCCCTCACACAGATGAAACATTGCTGGAGTCTTGTCTTCTGCTGCTGTAAAGAAACAGATGTGGAGAAGAAATATGTGGGAGCAGAGCCCCACTGATTTGAATATCTGACTATTAGTCACATGTCATTTTGATTCTGAGCATCAACTGTGACTGGAAGATAAAATTAGTTCCTTTTTTTCTATGCTTTTATGATCCTGTGTTTGATTCCTAATGTTCTGAAAAATGCTAATCTGTGTTTTTCGCAGTACAAACCAAAATATATTTCCTTTAAGAAAACAACAGGATGAACCCAACTGTAGAAATTATATTTACTTTGTAAATCAAATTTGTTGCTAGCCTCTGCTTCTGTGGTCAGAGACCAAAACAATTTACTAACTGCAGGAGTCACTTCCTCATTCTTCAAGGGGTGTTGAGTTGTATGCCTGCTTATAACCACAATTTCCCTCAAATGCAAACACACAGAGTCACATAATTTGACATTTAATTTTCAAGTATTTTGTCATAGTATAAAAACATTAATTGTTTTCTTAAGAAAACCCAAACTCTAAGCTGCATGATTCTCCAAATCAGTAGTACCTCCATTTTATGAGGGAAATAAAATAAAGTCTCCTTAATTATCAAGAGCTAGGAAGAGATTTGCTCTGGGCAACCCTGGCATGGTGGCATCCCCCACACCTGTCAGTCCATGTCTCATGGCTGGGAAATATTGCCTTTGCCCACTGGAGCCTTGGGCTCTTAGCTAATCTTTACAATTGCTTCACCCACATGACTGTGGCCATTGTTCACCACTGCTTTCTCCTCTTCCTCCACCACTGTTGATCTATGACAAAGCCCCAGGTATTTGCCTGCTGTTTGCCTTTATCTTCCCAAGACTGCAGGCTGCATGAGGGCAGGATTGGTGTCTATTATATTCCCCTTTGTATACTCAGCCCTACTGTAATAAATATTTGTTGACTAATGATAGAACAACTCAGCATCACTTAGCAGCAAGCAGTCATGCACTTCCTGACTTTCTTTTTTTAATGGAATTTATTGGGATGACATCCTGTATAATAAAAGGCTAATATGCAAATTGACCTAATGTCAGAACAATCGGTTGCTATGATGTTCACTGACCACGAGGGGGCAGACACTCAACGTGGGAGCTGCCCCCTAGTGGTCAGTGCGCTCCCACAGCGGGAGTGCCACTCAGCCAGAAGCCCTGCAGCGGGCTCACGGCTGGTGAGTGCAGCTGCAGTGGTGGGAGCCTCTCCCACCTCAGTGGCAGCGCTAAGGATGAGCAGGGGAGTGGGCCTGAGCCATCAGTTGGTCATCCCCCAAGGGCTCCCGGACTGCGAGAGGGCGCAGGCTGGGTTGAGGGGATCCCCCCCTCCCAGTGGACGATTTTGTGCACCAGGCCTCTAGTTGGTTAATAAAATGATATAGCTGCTTTAGGTTTCAGGTGTACAATCCTATAATACATCAACTGTATGTTGTATTGTGTGTTCACCACCCCATGTCAAGACTCCTTCCATCACCATTTATTCCCCCTATACTCTCTTTGATCTCCCCCCAACCCCCTTCCCCTCTGGTAATCACCATGCTGTTGTCTATGTCTATGAATTTTACTTTATTAGTAATCCTTCACCTTTGAAAAATGCACTTTATTCAGAATCAGTACCATATACACATGTAGTAATCTCGAATTCAGTTGTGTGACAGTGAGAATCTGAGAGCTATCTGCACACCTTATCTATAGCTTTCTATTCCATTGTTAGCTTTGTTTGAATGACCTGGCGGTTTAAACAGGTGTTCATTTCTGTACCACGTGTCTGTACCCCTCACCGTTTGAGCTGCAGCCATACTGGTCTTCAGTTCCTCAAATATGCCAGCCTCTTCTTTCCTCCAGTCCTTCTCTCCCATTTTTTCCCTGCTAGGACTGCTCTCCCTCTTGCCCTCCTTGACTTGGCTAACTAGTAATGTTTTTTTCAGAGTCCATCAAAAATGTCCTTTTGTCAGAGCTGCTTTCCCTGATCCCTGATATAAGTTTTCTCCCTGTGTAATTCCTCCTAACACTGTATTCTTGAATTTGCATAGCATTTCTCATTTTGCAATGATATATTTATCTGACCTTTTTGTTATGTCTGTCCAATACCTCTTTCCCTCATTTGGTTGTAAGTTCCATAACAATAGGGTTGAAAATTTCCTGCCTATCCACATAATGAATGCTCAATAAATATTTGTTGAAAGAATAAATAAATGACCGACTGAATAGAGTAGCCCATTCCTTTCTCACTACTCCATGTGTGTGGAAAGGGTTGAACTTCCCTGAGAGAGAAGGAATCCATTTTTTGAGATGGCAGTGTATATAAAATATAAATCAAGCAATGAATAAGTTAGAGCAAAGTTTAGATGACCAATATCAAGATATGTGTGGTATTTCATCTCAGGTTACCTCATTTGCTATTAATCACCACTAAGTAGAAGTTGTTTCCTCATCTGTTTTTTGGAAAAGCCTTAAGCTGATGCCTTATGGTTAATGACCCTCCACAGTACTCTCCATTTCCATAAGGCTTTTGGCTTTAGTAGCAAAAAGTTCTCATACATAATATTTTTTTTTAATTTTAACTGTATGTACATTAAGAAGGTACCATGTATTTAAAATATGTTTTTTTACTTACTTTCAAGTAAAATTTGAGGCCTCTTTATACTATTAAGACATTTCCAGATATCAGACAAAGCAATTAATATGAAGTCAAAAAGAATGGTGAAATTTTAAGAGAAAAATGCTATTCAGAAATCTAATATTGTGTCATTAATGTAAATTTAATATATAAATATAATTTAACACAAATTTAGCTATATATATATATAGTTTCCTGGAAGCCACGATCAAAAATGGCTTCCAAAGTTCCCTTTAGTTATTATAAAAGAAATAACTGTTCAGTGAGAAAACAAGCAAACAGTATTCTTAACATTGTATTCCAGGCAGGAGTCATGTCCCAGGAGAAATTCCTTTCATGGATCCAGAGGATCAACTGAGAACATAGTGGGCAATGGGATCTTTAAATATTATTTTATATAAGATATAAAAGGTCCAGGAATGATCATTCTTTATATCAACCTCTGACAAGCACTGAGAGGATATATTAAACTTTCTTAAAGGCTTTTCAGTGAGGAATTAAGATGATATAGTATGTATGTTGCTTTTTGATGAACTAACAAGAGAAAGGCAAATTTATTAAGAGGTCCTCCTTGAATATCACTTCTGATAATAGAACCCTAATGTAAAGGAAAAAAGTTGTCACCCTCTCTGCCTCCCACCCAACTTTCCACCCTGAGTGCCTTAGGTAGGGCAATATGTTAACCATTATTTTGGTTAGAATTACATTCGGAGAATTGTTTGCAAAACATACCATTACCTGCAAGATAAACTGACCTGTTATGTGGAGTTTTCTTTATAATTGTCCATGTGGATTTTTTTAAAAAGTCCCATGTGTTTTAGTATAGTTCATCCTAAGTTGAATCTTCTGACCCTAAGTAGGTAAGTTCAAGTGCTTTCTAACTGTCCTCTTAAAGTTTTATACAAATATTTGAAAAATGAAAGAGAATTCTTGTGTTCTGTAATTAAGTTAGTTGGTTTTTGGCTTTCTATCATCCTTTACTATTTGGTTAACAGGAATTTATGGAGTCAAACTGGACATCACATTCCCTGATTCGTTCAGAGAGTATCCAGCCACCCAATCAGAGTCAAGGCAGTGCAGTGATATTTACTGCCTTCTGGGCTATCTTCCCAGCTGGACAAGAAGCCTCACTGGATGGAGGCCCGGTTGCTTCGGCCTCTAGCTCACCATCAGTGTGAAGCTGGGTAGAGAGGTGGCTTGATGACAGCTTTGGAGCTCTGAGTCCTGGCAGGTTTGAAGAAATATCTTCTTTGTTTAGGCCAATTTTGTAGGTTCAATTTTTTGTTGCATGCAACCAAACATATCTAACTAAGACATCTTCCTATTCAGATGGTTAGAATATTTCTATTGAACTAAAATCTAAATATTTTTTTACATATACACATATATATGCATGAATTGGGAGGATTAAAAAATACTCAAGTTTAAAAACATAAAAATTAAAATCAGGTCTGTCAGAATGTTAATCTTGCCCATTCTCATTCTGCCAGAATGTTAAGAGACTGACTGGAAAAAAAAATTCAAAGGCTGGTTTTTACACCAAGATCATATACCTTAATAAAAAAAAACAGTTAAAATGATTAATGCATGCCAACATGATTCTGACGTTAATTTGATGAGACTAAAAGGAGAATAAAGCAGTATTCTGTGGTCAGATGGTCATGTTTTTTTGCATTTTGCAGAAGACTGAGAACCCTAGACCTGACATCTGAAATCTGTCCTACATTTTTTCTTTGGTTAATCCTTGCCTGAGGATATTTTTTCCATTGATTTCTAGAGAGAGAAGTGGGGGGAGAGAGAGAGAGAGGGAGAGAGAGAGAGAGAGAGAGAGAGAGAGAGAGAGAGAGAGAGAGAAATATGAAAGAGACATATTGATTGTTTGTCTCCCACATGTGCCTCAACCGGGGCCTGAGATCGAACCTGCAACGCAAGTATATGCCCTTGACTGGGAATCAAACCTGAGACCCTTTGGTTGACAGTCTGACACTCTAACCACTGACCTAAATAGGCCAGGGCCCTACACTTTTCAAGTGAAAGAATGCACTGAAGAATTTGTTATTTGGATTGACAGCAGAATTATCTTTTGCATAGAAGACTGATTTCTCAGAGTCCATTCTGAGGAAATTATAGCTGAGATATTAAGGAGAGTACAGAATTGACAAGGATTGAGACTCATTACTTAGGATAGTTTCTAAAGATTCTATAGCAAAAAAATTTTCTTTGAGTCTCCACTCCTCTTGAGGTGATTGAGTAGACATAATCATCCAACTATAAATGTTTGTTCAAATAAATTATTGAACAGGAGAAATCCTTGGAGCTGTAGAGTGAGGAGAGGAGAGATTGCTGTAAGCCCATAGAGCTGAGTAAAATAGCTCAGTTGGTCAGAATTAGAATGTATGCTTTTGTCATGCTCTTGTGAAAGTCATAGCATGGGCAACTATGTCCCTAAATTGACACTTATTATTGATCCTATGGGCTGATCCAAGATTCTTTACTATAGTTTTTAAGTAAAATGTAGAATAAATATTTGAATTTAAAACATGACAATGTAAGTATAAAATTGATAGCTTTGTACACAATTTATAAATTATATACATAGCTATTTATGCTTTTAAGTTGTTTTATTGTCTCTCAGATAAATGAAAGTTCCCTTTGAAAACTTGTCTCTAATAATGACTTAATTAAGAAATAAAAGGAACATGTTGCATCTTTAGTGGTGGAAAAGCTCAAATGACAATTAGGATTTTTTATTGCATTTATTTGAAGATTGAACTCTGACCTGCATTTGATGTTCCTTTTGATAAAAAGGAGCTAATTTTAGGTCCTGCTTGATCAATGCCACCAGGGTGTGTTTCTAGGTCCCATGGCAGATTCATATCATTTTACTTTTAAGTTCTGCAGAGGGAGAATCACGTCTTCATAATTCTAGAGATTCCCACACACTCTTTCTCTGGTCCAGACTGGAGGTAGGTGGTGGGGAATGTAGCAAAACTAGCAGCTTGACGTAGGCCCCACATGTTTTTCTCGCATGTGATCTAACAATGGTACTGTGTGACCCAATTTGTGTCTGTGGACAACCATAAAGCACCTTGATGTGGAAATATATACACCACATAGTCTTATTGTCATCCTCTAATCACTAAAAACATATTTTATAAGGAAACTAACCGTCTCACATTTCAGCCATTTTGTCAACCAAGTCTCTATCTGATGTAGTTCACTAATGAGAGGAGAGGGATTTATTTTTCATTATTAAGTTTATTATGTGAAACACTTATTTCACAGCCAATATTTAACTGTGGCTTTTTAAAAAAAATCCTCACTCTAGAATATGTTTTTTTTAATGACTTTTTAGAGAGAGAGGAAGAAAGAGAGAGAGAAACAGTGATGTGCGAGAGAAACATCAGTTGGTTGCCTCTTCTATGCACTCCTACCAGGGATCGAACCCACAACCTAGGTATGTTCCCTGACTAGGAATTGAACCCACAATCTTTTGGTGTATGGGATGACACTCCAACCAACTCAGCCACCCAGCCAGGGCCCTGTGGCTTTTTTTCCCTCCTGTCTTTACTAGTAATTCTCAGATCCAGACATGAAGGGCAAAGGGAATGGCACAGTTAAATGAACTGATTCTGCTTAAGCCCAAAGAGAGGAGTTCTATTTTAGAAAAATAATTTAACTCTAAATCTGTGTCTGAAGAAATGTCATGTAAAGGTTTTAGCTGTAAAACTGTACTAAGCACAGAGAGGTATTCCCTATGGTTTTGCGTGTGTTTGTCCTGAAAAGTTTCAATTTAATCGTAGAAAGGTTTGGGTCTTTTGAAAACAGCAAGAAAATCAGTTATCAGGCTTTCAATTTTCTCTGGGCAATTTTCACCACTTCAGCATGCCCGAGAGAGAAAAGGCCGATAATTCTGTTATGCTGAAGAATTTGGCAAGCCGGCTAATGGTCTTACTAAAAGTAAAGAAATCCCTTCAGTGGCAAATGTAGGAAGGTATGTGTGAATCATTTGGAGCCATTGTAGAGAAGGTTTTGTTCTTGAAGAGATCCATGGGGATTTTCTTGGGAAGAAAAGGTGTCTGAATATTCTTAAACCTTGGACAGATTTATCAAACTTGCTGTTTCATTCGACTCAACTTCCATCAAACAGACCTCTACCTAGACAACTTCATCTTCAAAAAATCAACACCAAAAATCATCTTATGTTTCTTTCACTGCTGCAGTGATGAAATCTGTCTCAAAAGAAAAATGTTTGTATTGATTTCATCATCTTGGAGACTAGAACCTATGGGTAAGGCTGTTATTTAGAAACATACTCTTAGAAAGTTGTTTTGGAGGTTGTTTTTTTCGGGGGGAGAGGGGAGGTTTGGATGGAGGAAAGCTGGATGGTGAATGGAATGGTCTGAAAGTGTGAGTCAAGGTAAAACACAAGACTAAATCAAAGTGAGATCATTGAACATCGGTGAATATAAAAAGAAATTGATGCAGATGATGTTTTATTAGTTGTACACTTGAAACCTGTATGATTTTGGGAACTATTGCCACCCCAATACATCCAATTAAAAAATTAAAAAAAAATTGAATCAGAACTACCCAAGAAAAAGTGAATTTAGTACCCAGAAATACTATTAATGGAAGTTCTATTAGTTTATCTCCCAACAGTAGTTGGAGTTATAGTTTCCAAAGGGTGGGGCCATCAGCTCTGCAGGCATTTAGAACTCCTCCGAACAAAGCGCCTGCAAGCTCTTTCTGGGGAATCACACTGTGGACAGGCCCTGAGAAAGAGGCGTTAATGCTCTTCGGACTCCCTCTGACTCCCACCTAATCACGTACAGGACGTTCAGAAATCCTGCTGCCTCTTTCCTGCCAATTTGAATACAAATTCTCCTTGGCCAGAAAAGAAGATCATTAGGTATGGAAGCCTCTCTTGCTGTTGGCTCCTCGGGTTCTCCACATATCACCTGGCGTTCTGCTAGGCATAATTTTAAATAAAATGTACTAGCACTTACTAATGGCAAGCATTTATAGATGCTATCTCATACTTCAAGATCACTATAATCTCCTATTTTACATAAGAGGCCATGATGCCCAGACACCAAGCTGATGAGCCGGATTTTAAACCCTGTGCTACCTGTTGAGAAAGAGAAAGAGAGCCCGGGTTTAGATTCAAATACACGAGTGTGAATCTGGCTTAGATTCCCATTTATGTCCCAGAGCCTTCACCCAGTTTGTCACATAACTCCCTTTATCCTTGCAATGAAATTACTTCAAATTCTAGCTTGAGACCCTTGTCTAAGAGCTGGTACGATCCACTCCATCCACTCCATATGAGACAATTCAGGAGACTGGTTTCTCCTCCTAGTAGGAATTGATACTTTTTCTAGTGGATGCAAATGTATTAATCTGTGACTTAAGTGTGCATAAAATATAGCTTTAAAATTTTTAAATTTAATTAAATGTAATTTTCACCTAGTAATGGGTAATTTAATTTTAGTTTTGCTGATTCAGACTAGACCTAGTCAAATTTGGGATTTAAAAAAAATTATTTCAGAGTAAACTTATTCAATTTAAGCTTCTTCCTCTGAATTTCACTTTTGCCCAAGTGATATCTAATTTTAGGGAGGGGTCATGGATTATATAACTCCAGGTTCTATGCTTTTTCTCCTTTTTCTGAGGAAGGAAGTAGCAAGGTATAAAGTGTTATAACAATAGCTAGTGATTGTCAAAGGTGTAAGACTATCTTATAGGATGTAAGCTTGCCGGAAATGTGTGTTTTTCAGTTAAGTGCCAAAATTGTAGAGCATTAGCTCCAAGGAAGACCCTGAATCTGTGCCAGCAGAAGCCACTATAAATTTGGTAGTGGCGACTATAGCCTCAAGGCAAGGCAGGTCTTTGCTACTGGATCAAAAGAGACTGTAATAAGCTATGGGCTTTTGGTGCTTTCCTTGTAATTAAAGCTATTAGAGAATCAAAATGTTGTTTAGAAGCTTCTCCATACCAATCAAAAAGTCAGTACACTCAACATTAAGAATTTGACTGCCCATTTGCTCTAAGATTACTCTAAGATGGACAATTTGGAAATATCTAGAGTTCATCCAAAGTGGCCACTGTGATTCCAAATTATTACTGGTGAAATAGTGCCATTTTGTGAGATGCGTGCAAGAATTTAACAATGATACTACATGAAAGAAGCAGGTATCTGGCTTGGCAGAAGTGCAGACTTGGCCTGAGACTACCTCTGAAGAAATTATCGTGGTCAGTCTAATGTGTTGATTCTATTGCTCATGTCCCAAGCCCCAAGCCAGTGGTTGGTCATCTCTGACAACAGACGTGATAATCTGTGGCCCTCAGCAGACAGAATTTTTGGAGGTTTATCTCTCAAATTACCCCCCAAGTCAACACAGAAAAGAGAAAAAAATAGACATTGGAAGATTTTTGGATGGTAACTCAAAGTAAATTTCATCCAAGGGGGAATATTAACATGCAAGATTTTTATTAACAGCTTTATTGAGGTATAATTGACATACAATAAAATGCACATAATTGAAGCATAAAATTTGATATCTATATACCCATGAACCAATCCACAATCAAGGTAATGAAAATATCCATCACTCTAGAAGGTTCCTCACGCCCCTTGGTACTACCTCTCTTTTGTTCCTTCATATTCTTCTCCACCTCTGAGTCTGCAAGTAACCTCTGATCACTTCCTATCACTATAGATTAGTAGATGTCTCCTAAAATTTTGATAAATGGAATATAGTATGTATTCTTTGATTCTTTCACTCAACACAATTATTTTGAGATTCATCCATGTTGTTGTGTGTGCCAATAGCTCATTTGTTTTCATTGTTGATGTGTAGGTCATCATATGGGTATACCACAAGTTTTTGATCCACTCACATGTACATGGGCAGACATTGAAGTGCTTTCCAAGTGTTCACTATTACAAATAAGCTGCTATACCCATTCATATACAAGTCTTCATGTAGACATATGCTTTGTTTTCCTTTGAGTAAATATCTAGGTGTAGTATAGCTGCAGCATATGTTAGGCATATATTTAGCTTTTTAAGAAACTTTCAAGCTGTTTTCCAAAGTGGTGGTACCATTTTATATTTTTATTAGCACTGTATAGCGTTCAAATTCTTCCATTTCCTCACCAACACTTGTATAGCCAATGTTTTAAATTTTAGTTACTTTGTTAGATGTGTGCTGGCATCTCATTGTGGTTTTAGTTGGCATTAATGACTAATGATATTGAATATCTTTTGTGCTTATTTACCATCTGTATATTTTCTCTGATGAAGTATTTGTTTAATCAAGTCTTTTGCTCATTTTTAAATTGGGTTCTTATGGAAGTTCTTTATATAATCTGAACACTAGTGTTTTTTCAGATGTATAATTTACTTTGAGTCTGTGGCTTCTCATTCTCTTATTGTCTTCCAAAAAGCAGAATTTCTTTACTTAAAAAAGTATATTTTATTTTTGGGTTTCTATCTAAGAAATTTTTGCCCAACCTAAGATCACAAAAATATTGTCCTATATTTTCTTCTAGAAATTACATAGCTGTAAGATTTACATTTAGAGCTATGGTCTCATTTGAGATCATTTTTATATATGATGAGATATATGGATTGAAGTTCATATTTTTGCATATAGTATCCAATTGTTTCAGCATATATGTTGAAAAGATCCTTATTCCTTTACATCTGTTTTGAAAATCAAATTTTCATATATTTGTAGGTCTACTTCTGGACTGTCTATTCTGTTCCATTAATGTATGTGTCTATCTTCATGCAAACACACACCATTTTGATTACTGTAACTATACTGTCTTAAAATATGGTTGTGAGAGTCCTCCAACTTCTTCTTCTTCTTTTTTAAATAACATTTGTTTGGTTATTCTAGTTCCTTTGTACTTCCTCTAAACTTCGTATTTGAACTTTAAAATCAACTTGTCAATTTCTACAAAAATGCCTGCTGGGATTTTGATAGGGATTGCATTGCATCTATAGATCAATTGAGGAGATTGGCATCTTAACAATATTGAGTTTTCCAAGTCAAGGACATGGTAATATCTCTTCATGTACTTAGGAGTTCTATTATATTTCTCAGCAATATTTTGTAGTTTTCATTGTATGTTTTCCCCATCTTTTATTAGACTTATCCTTATTTTACATTTTTATACTATTGTAAATGGTATAGCTTTGTAAATTTTCTGGTTGTTTGTTGCTAGTTTATAGAACCTCAACTGATTTTTGTGTATTGATCTTATATTCTGAATCTGGCTAAACATACTTATTAGTTCTAGTAGCTTTTTAATTGATCCCACATGATATTCTACATAGACAATCAGGTATCATATTTTTAAAAAATATATATCTTTATTGATTTCAGAGAGGAGGAGAGAGGGAGAAAGAGACGGAAACATAAATGAAGAGAGAGAATCATTGATTGGCTGCCTCCTTCATGCCCCCCACTGAGGATTGAGCCTGCAACCTGGACATGTGCCCTGACCCAGAATCAAACCAGGACCTCTTGGTTCATAGGGTGACTCTAAAACACTGAACCACACTGGCTGGGCATCAATTATATCATCTGTAAAGGGAGTTTTTCTCCTTCCTCTGCAATCTGGATGTTTTTATTTATTTTTCTTTTTACTTTTTGCACTGGCTGGGCCCTCTGGTAAAATGGTGGATAAAAGTGGTGAAGATAAATATCCTTGCCCTGTTCCTGACCTCAGGAGGGAAGCATTAATTTTTTATTATTAAGAATGATTTCAGTTATAGGTTTTTCACAGAGTCCCTTTCCCCTTAATACAGTTGAGAAAGTTCTCTTGCTGAGGATTTTTACCAAGAATGAAAATTGGATTTTGTTAAATAAATTTTTTTCTGTATTCATTTAGGTTATTATGTGTCTTTTTCTTTTTAGTTTGTTGATATGGTGAATTACATTAATTAGTATTTGAATATTAAGCCAAAATGCCAGATTTTATGTTTCTGTTCCATTGCTTTCTGATTTGATCTTTTTTATTTCTTCTTTTGTTAATTGAATTTCACTCTCTAATACTATAAATTTCTCCTATGTACTACTTTGGGCATAAATTTTGGCCACATATTTGAAAATAGTTTTTAATTTTTACTCAGTTTAGAATGCTCTGTAATTTTCTTCTTGATTTATTATTTGATTCATGGGTTATTTAGAAATGTGTCATTTAATTTCCAAATATTTCAAGATTTTCTAGAGATCTTCCAGTCATTAATTTCTAATAATTCTATTATGGTCAGGGATCATCCTTTGTGTGACTTGAATTCTTTCAAATTTATTGAGACATATTTTTCATAATTCAGAATGTGGACTATTTTAGTAAATGTTTAATGTGTAATTAAAAAGGATGCTCATTCTCATTTTGTTAGGCAGAGTGATCCATAAATATTAAGTCAAGTTGGTTGATTATGTTGTTAATTCTTCTGTCTTTACAGATTTCTGTCTGTTTGTTCTATTAGCTATTAAGAAAATTTAAATCTCCTACTATTGTGGATTTGTCTAATTCTCCTGAAATTCCACCAGTGTTTGCTTCATGTTTTTTGTTATCAGGTACATGCATATTTAGTTTTTTGATTCCTCTGAATTTATTCCTTTAGCCTTAATAAATTTCTGATAATATTCTTTCTTTGAAGTCTACTGTGTCTGACACTAATATAGTCACTCCAGCTTTCTTTTAATTAGGGTTGGCATGGCATATTTTTTTCTATCCTTTTACTTTACATATGCTGCATTTCTTCTATGCAGTATATAGTTGGAGCTGGTAGTTTTCATTTCCAGGGCTTCTCTTTATGTGTTTACTTTGTGCTTGGCAAATAGATTTGATGACAGGATTTGAGAAAAGTGAAGCAAAGAATCCTCATGCTTGGTATTCAAATACAAGTTTTACATTGATAGAGGAGTCTTCAAAGAAAGTTACAGAAACAGATAGTTAGGGATTGGTGACAGTCTTCTGGGAAGTATCCTCGAAACATACCTGCAACTGGGGAGAAGTGACCAGAAATTTTTTTAAGGGGGCTGGGACAATCATGTTTCATTGGCATGTCATAGGGAGATTTGAGAACAGAAGAATGAGTACCAACCTAAAATGCTGGGTATGCGTGGCCATGGGACCATGTTGTAATGATATCTGCCATAACATGTAATTAACACTATCACTTCTAGATTGCGAATGCCTTCTAGTAAACAAGGTGCATTTACTTGATTCATCACACTGTTTTGACCTTTAAACTTCCTGTTTAAGACAAGATAGGTTGAGTTATACTGAAAATAAGTAATCACATGTTTTTTGCAGCTGAACACAATATTTATTTCTTGTCTTGAAAAAAGTCTACTGTGGACTCAGGTGACTCTCCAGAGTCATTGCTATCCATTGCGTGGCGTGATCAAAGCATGATCCTGTAACCTGTACCCTCGGGAACATATGGCCTCCTCAGTTAAAGGTCCAGGGAGTGTTGCAGGTCACTCCTGCTCCAATTTTAGTGGACAGAATTAGTCACATGGCTCTAGTAGAGCATGCAAGGGAAGGAGAGGGAAGGTTGGAGAACACTAGGTAGAATCCTTCTTGCCTTAAGAGCTGTTACATGTACTGCCTCTGCCTGACTTAGACCTCAACTTGGCTTCACTGCCACACACCAGTCTTTCTGGCTCCGGGTTAAATCATTATTTGCTTTGTTTACCTCTCTTATTAGACTACAAACTCTATTACTTATTCTGTCTTATTTCCTCAGCCCTAACACATGCAGTTCCTAGTGTCTGGTAATTTCCTTGTTGATATTGTTTGCAATTTCTGTTTTACTGGCTATAGAAACATTCAAAAGTCGTGGACAGCCTGATTTCATAAGTGATGGATAAGAAGCTGGGAGACGTTTACACACCTGTAGGGTATAGTTGCTGCAATGATTATCCTAGTTTCGGACATTGGGGTGGTATCTCATTTATTCAAGGCACATCATACCTCCAGATAATATTGCTAATTTTTAGAAAGCTAGATTATCTTTAAATTTTCTTTATTTCTCCCCTGACTGTAAATGTCATATATATATATATATATACATTATATAAAAACTGGAAAGTACATCAGACATAAAGAAGTTTTCATTCCAGTGTTAAAAAAAACACATTGTATTATCATTTTGACGTATTTATTTTCAGACTTTTATGAATACACTAGAGGCCCAGTGCACGAAAATTCATGCACTGGGGGGCGGGGGGGCTCAGCCTAGCCTGCCCCCTCTCACAGTCTGGGAGCCCTCAGGGGATGTCCTACTGATGCAGTATGGCCTCCCTTTGTGGGAGGTGACCAGACCGATCAGGGAAAGGTGCTGCCCCCATCACCCTGCCGCTGTTGCCACTGCGGGGGGGGGGGGGTAGGGAAGGGGGCACAGCTGCCTGCCCTCGGCCCTCGCAGCTGCCCCAGCTACATCCAGAAGGATGTCCGGCTATCCAGTCTAATTATCATATTACGCTTATATTATTATAGATGTTTTACACAGTTGAGATGGAATAGTAAAATGGATTTTATTCTGAATAGCAAGTTGATTTGTCACAGCATTCTCACTTTTCATTAGTCTGTTAAATCATCATTTTAAATGACTTCATCATTTTCTTTTCATGTTTAAACCATAATTTACTGAACCATCCCCTAGAAGTGAACATTTAGATGGCTTCCAAAATCTTTTCACTACATAAAATGCTTCAATAAATATTGTATTGCACATTTTTAATATTTTGAACAACTTTCTTAGATGAGGTTCATAGAAGAAATACCAATAAATTAAAAGCTAGGAATATTAATACAGTGTTAGGGGCAACTTTAAATTAGTCAAACATTTTAAACAAACACTTAGGAATCATCCAACCTGCTTACTATTTTCCCAATCAGAAGTATGGAGTAGGAATTCTAGGGGGCTTAAAATACTTACTCATTTTATGTAGCAGTCAAAAAAATATTTAAAAATAACTTTTATATGATCAGCACTGTCTCGTTGCTGGGATAATAGTAAGATGCCCACATTTCCACATTTCCTTACAGAGCAGGCTCGTAACATTCCAGAGAAATACATCTGAAGTCATCTGGAATCCTTCAAGTTACAAACTACTTTAACATATAGTTTTACCCTGCAAATTTCCATATTTGCATTGGCTAAAGCACTGCTGAAATAGCTTGCTCAATCACTTTTGCTTCCTTTAATATTGAATAAATATGCCAGAATCATCCACAAAATAGGGTTGCTAGTCATTGCCAAATTCAACATTCCGCTCTCTAATATATTCAAAACTTAATTTTCCTGACTAATAATGATCAATTTTTAGCCCTATGTACTTCCTCTTCAGTTTTCCCAACACTTGCTGATGACTTGCTTTGGGTTAAACAAAGAAATGATGTTTTTATTGCTCAATGTGAACTTTTGCTGATGAGAAGGCAGCCACAAAACCTGAACAAGATACAGTGTTCCAGAGCCCAGGAGCTCTGGCACCAGCTGAGTGACTATCTCAAGTGCCATCCTTAAACTTCAACTAATTTGAAATGACAATCTACTGTAGATGTCACGGACTTTCAGGAATATTGTGTGAATGCATAGCCATGAACATTAAATCCATACATTACAAGGATCCTCTGTGATTTTTCAAAACACATTAATAAGTGGGACAGTTACAAGTCTCCCTTTGTCTAGAGGAAAAAGCTAAAACCAGTGAGGGCATAATTGTCTTGGCCAAGGTCATATCATCCATAAGTGAGGCTGCTAGACTGAGACTCAGATTCAGGAATAGAACGCTTTAGAAACTGAATCTTCATTAGATACATAAGCAGATGGAATGGAGCTGAATAAGACATTATTCCTGAGAATCAATGAGATGTTATTATAGGTGGAAATAAGAGGAGACAAGAGAATAGGAAATCAAATCATCCTACAGAGTAATCCTTACAAAATAATGACCTCGATTCACTTGTGGAGGGAAGCGAAAGTGAACTGACATTTGTGCCATGTGCTGGCTGCACACACATGGAGGAAATAGCAAGTTGATTTGAGTTGAAGGTGCATTGCAGGAGCTGGCAGCACAATTTCTTTTCCCATCAATTTCCACTCCTACCCCCACCTGCACCCCACAAGGAATCTGCCAAACTAGACATCCAAAATAAGTGTATCTCAGTTAAGAACAGAATGTTATGCTGCACAGCTGAATGGAAAAGGAAAGAGGTTTCTGATAGAATCTCATTTTTATCTCCTGGGGAATTGTTTAATTGTAAATAGTATACTAAATAGGAGTTAGAGATATTTGTTTTCTAGAATGTAATACATACATTGATCTTTTTAAATATGGGATAATTAATTGGATAAACTTTCTTTGTTTTTCTAATTCAAGGCTTATATTCAAATATATTGCTTCTGAGTGATATATGCAATAGTACAAATTCTGCTTGGCTAAGCTTAACTGACTTTTACTGAGTCCAAAATTAATTGTGCTACTAGAACTAAAAATACTAATTTTCTTATTACTAACATAAACTGTAACTCTTAAATTGGCAGCCTTCAGAGACAGAGTCGCATGAATATAGTATGAAAAATCTAAGAAAATATAAGGCTGCACTAGGAAGAAGATTTCATTTAAATCCCAGATCTAACATGTAAAATATCTGGACCTCAGTGTCTCCATCTGTGAAAGAGAAATACAATGATATTTATCCTTCCTACCTCCCAGGATGATGTAAGGATGAAATAAGGTAAGGTTTAGATCCATGAAACACAGTAGTGATATAAGATATTGTCAGTGTTGGTACCATCATTATTAACCATAGGATAGCCCTCTTCTCCATAGATTACTTATGAAGTGGGAATGTGGTCGGTACAAGTGAGTCATTCAGGGTGTGTGAGAGATTAGATTCTGACACCTGGGAAAGGAAAAAACTCTTTTCCCAAGAATTGTCTCAAACTAAAGCAGAGTTCCTGGTAGCATCTTATATTTTTGTTTTGGTTGATTCTATATTTGGATGTGAAAATTAAGAGATGGTAAAGTGGGTTAATGAATTAAAAACAGGTGGTAGTAGTATGTGGTTTGGCCTCAAGTAAATATTGTGGTCTATCCCAGTTCATATTTTTTCTTCCTATCCATTCACTCACTCATTCATTCATTAATTCATTCATTCAATGTGTTTATGAATCATATCCTATGTGCCAATTTTGGTTTCCTTTTAGTCTTCTTCAATTGAGCACACTACTGAGCCATATGAAGATGACTGCTTAGGTTGTATGTCTTGAAAGAGACTGTGAGCTTCTTAAGGGTAGGGGATATGACTTGTACTTTTACTGTGTCCTCTGTTATAATACTTCTCAGTGTGCTAGGAACATTTAAGGAGCCATTAAATAGTTATTGAATTTTTCTTAAAGGGCCACATAATATTTTATGGTTTGATGATTTTCAAAAAGTGTTGCAGGTTGGGTTTCTTAGGGGGTGGCCTCTGAGATGGAGATTGGCATGCTGGGAGTTGTTTGGGGTATGCTACTGGAAACAATGCCTATGGAAGAAAGAGGAAGGCAGTGAGTAGGGCCGAAGAAGATGAGCTGTGAGTCAGTCTGGATAAACTCTGAGGCCAGGATGGCCTTTCAGAGTTGTCTTGAGTTGGGCTGAGGGAGCCAGGTCTTTATCTCAGACATTGACCAGTCATTGGAGGCAGACTGCTTGGGGAAAGGAATGTGACCTTGGACAAGGTGACATGGTAATTCTGAAAGAGTGTTGTCAGCTCTGGGCTGTCTTCTGGCAGCATTCCCAGAAATTGAGGGAATAAGCTCTTTGGTCCTGAAGGGGAATCACAGAGTCCATTGCTTATTGTAATTATCTGAGGAGGAAAGAAAGGAATGTTAATACCGACACTTTAATACTTCATATTGTTCATGGAAAAGATCATTTTTAAATAACCCACTAATGTAGGTATAAAATATGAGTTCCCCTCAACCATATATTTCAATAAACAGTAAAAAACAATGAAGATGAAATTTGTGTTAGTATGTACTGTAAAGATAGCTTTATTTCACATGATTGAAACTAACTCAAATTAGTTCAGAAATAGGACATTTTCTTGTCTCCTATAACCAAACTTTAGGATAGGGAAAGTTGCAACTAGACCTCAGGAGCCCAGACGATGGTAGATAGTTTTGTGTTTTTTTTGTCTCTGCTTCTCTCTTTATATTGTCTTTCTTTTCTCAGACCAGTTTCTTTCACACAGCTGGAAATATGGCTAAGCAGCTTCCAAGCTCATAGTTTTATCTCTAGAGAGGGATTAAAACTTGAATGTCAAGGTAAAAACTCCCCGTGGAAAGAGTTTTATTAGGTCAGGTGTTATTCATTGGGCCAATCAGCTGCAGCTAGGAAGATGAAGTATGATGATTAGTTCAACAAGTCTATCCAGGCAGCAATTATTGTTGTCAAGTAAGATGACGTGGGTTCTTATGTGGATACAGACTGGAATGGAGAAAGGAATTTTTTTTGGAAGGGTAGGGAAGCAATGAGTGGAGAGAACAAAAGATGTCATATATTATAGTTTTCTTATTTCCCCTGTTTCAGTCTTACGAGACTAATGTTCATTTTTGGCTTCAGTATATGGACCAGAGCATTTTATCATGGAAACAAACCATATAGCTATGAGTAATTTGTTCACAAATGTTAGGTTTTGTTCATTTTGCACTGAGATTAATCATCTGCCAACATGTACATGATTTTCTTGGTTCAGAGAAATTGTTTATTAATCATATTAACAGGGGAATTTTTGAAGGGCTAGAAATGAAGACATAATGATTATGTACTTTTTAAAAGGAAATTTATTTATATTAGCAAATGTCATTTATAGAAGACATTTTAACCTTTCTCAAGAAAACCTGCTCTGAGTGATTTATAATATAATTTTGTTGGCTATACATCTTTATTATGTGAAGGCTTATTTGAAAATATAACAATTTTAAAAGTAGTTTGCCTCAGTTCTAGCAAAAAATCTATGCCTTGAAACAAAAATTTCAGAAAGGGTCAGCTAAGCTTTTTAACTTTTCTAGTGATGAGATTGCTGGTCCAATATCTACCTCGTCCACTCCCAGGTGATTAGTTCAAGTCAATTGTGTTAATTCTATCCCATGGTAAAACCAATTCCAGTGGTGGGTTCAGAAAGGGGTATGTGACATAATACACAAGGGAAGGAGTACCTCTGTGAAAATTTTTCTATCCCCTTTAACAAAAGAAGGCACAGAAAGAGACAACCTTTCTTTTGAACATTGTTGGTTCCATACATCATATAAGCTCTGCTAATGTCACCGGTCACCAGTCCAAGGTAAAGCCAACACTGAGGGTAGCCCAGTGGAACAATAAGAACCTGAGTCCCTATTGACATTATTAACTAGTAAATTAACCAGCCTCAGAGCCTTCCCATCCATTGACTTAGGATGGTTAATACATCTCCTTATGGTTTAAGCCAAAATCAGGGCTCTGTTACTTGTAGCTACACATGTCTTAATAGACATAATTACAAAGTATAAGAGAAGAGCTTATTACTAAATAATTGCAGTACTGAGTGATAAATACAAATAAATGAAAATATCTATAATGTATAGGTTTGCCACAAAGTAGGGAGTCATATGAGAAGGTCTTTCAGAGAAGAAGGATTTTGAAGGATATTTCAACAAGGATGTGAAAATGAGGAAGGCTTTCCAGGCAGAGGGAACACATATGCAAGATCATATGATCTTAAATTCACTCATGTTAGAGCAAATAAAGAAAAGTCTGCAGACATATCACAGGAACTATGTACATCTAGCTACGATGGGTACTGAATTGGGGAATTAGAAAGCTGTCAAGGACAGCATTGTCTTCTCTTCATCTGTATTTGAGTCATATGGTTTCTTAGCATTACTTGGTTCTGACCAGGTTTTCTACCCTTCTGCTGGCTTCTGCAAGCTAGTTCCTCTGGTCTTCAGTATGGCCCCAAAAGACTTTCTGAATTCAACTAAAAATGATTTCAGTTTAAACATCACTGTGATCTGACTATAATTTCTCTGTCTCTTGGTTGGAATTTTCCTCACCAGCCACTGTGCTAGCCTTCACATTGCCCGTGGTCTAATCCATTGTGTCATTGGGAAACAAGGTCATTATGATATAAACATGACTACCTAGATGAACCAATTCAGTTGGCCTGAGCAATAGGATCAAATCTGTATTTTCAAATAACTTCCTGAAACATGAAGCATGATGGTAGGGGGTAAAATGGGAGGGAGACCAGATGGGAAGTTATTGCAGTCTAGGTAAGAAATAGTATCTGAACTAAGAAAATGAGAAGGGGATGGAAAGAAAAAATAGATAATAATGGTGAATTAATTTATTCACTTACAGACTCATCCACTTATTCAACAAGTGTTTACTGAGCACCACTTACCATGTATCAATATTCTTCTAAGTACAATGAACAAAGTAGACAAAAATTTGTATCCTCATGGAGCAAATGGGTTAAAGTAGGGACAGACATCAGAAATAACTCAAATAAGTAAGATATGTATTGTGTGAGATTGTAAAAGTGCTATTCAGTTACAATAGCTATTTATCAAATCAGCCCAAAACTTACCTTTATGATGCTCATGGATTCTGTGGGACAGGAATTCAGAAAGGGTACCATGACCCTGGTTTTTCTTTGCTCCATCATGTCTAAGGTCTGGGGCCTCAGCTGGAAAAACTCAACAGCTAAAGACAACTCAATAGCTGGGAACTGAAAGCACATGGAGGCATATTTACTCAGGTAACCAAAACCCAAGGTCAGCTGAACACCACCTCGAAAGCCAAACTCCTGAGTCAGGTGTGGTGAAAAGGAAAGAGGTTTATTCAAGTGTCACTCACCTGAGAAGATCAGGGACTCTTGTTGCAAAGCTCATCTCTCCACCTCAGTATAGGCAGAGGTTTTTATAAGGAAGGTGAAGGAAAGCAGAACAAAGAAATCAAGGGGAAAGGGTTGAAAAGTTCTTTATGTGCAGACCAGCACAGTCCATTCTGATAAGGACTTTGATACTGGTCAAGTGATGGTCTGGTGTGCATCATCCTGGTCATCATCCTGGTTCGATGTCATCCTGGTTCTACATAATTGAAGGTCAGCAGGTCTCCCAGAACTGGGATGATTGAAGGTTGGAGTCTTCATCTTCTGAAGTTAGTTCCTAGGATTCTTATACAGACATGCTGTTTATCTACAAGCTACATATTAGAGTCAGCATTTACAGAAACAATGTCAAAAGAATAGTGGGGTGGGTTATAATTCTTCACTGTTATACTCACATGGGATGTTGTTACTGGCTGAGAACTGGGAACGTCAGCTGGTGCTGTTAGTGGAAGCATCTACCTTGGCCTTTCCATGTGGCATTGCTTCCTCACAACATAGCAGCCTCAGGGTGGTTGGACTTCTTATATTGCCCTTCATGGCTCCAGAGGTGAGTCCCAAGAAAACCAGAAGGAAGCTGCATGGTCTTTCCTGACTCAGCCTCCAAAGTTATTCGGCAGATTTAAGGAAGAGACCTAGATGCCACCATTTGAAAGGATGAGTGTCTAAGACTTTACAGGCACATTTGAAAACCACCATTGTACTCTGGAGAAAAATTGAACAGGGTTAAAGGGATAGGAATGGCATGGGGAAAGCAGGAGGTGGCTTTTCATTAGTGTGTTCATCGAAGAAGCAAGTTCTGACAAAGAAGCTTCAGTATGGAAAACATATTTGAGGCAGAGGGACAGCAAAAGCAAAGGACTTATGGAATGTATTGACCAATTAGATTGGTGAGTAAGGAGGAATAAATGTAGGAAATTTCTAGATCTCTGGCTTGAGTGTCTAGGTGAATGGTAGTTCCATCAACCAGGGATGGGAACAGAGTGGGCAGGGGAGAGAGGACAAATGCAAGCTTGGGTATGCTGTGCTTAAATACTTATCAGAAGTCATTGCATGTGTGTTGTGTGTGTGTGTGTGTGTGTGTGTGTGTGTGTGTGTGTGTGTGTGGTATCAGGCAGTGCTTGGGGCTGGAGGTGGGGTTTTGGAATCCTTATGATCTGCACTCTACTAGAACCCTTAAGAAATTGATGGAATTGACTAGTGAGATGAGGTTAAGAGGTCTGATGAACACCAATATTTAAAATAAGAGCAGAGGACTGGCTTCAGAGAAAGGCAGAAAAAAACAGATGCATGATTTAAGGATCAGACTTTCTTATTGAGGCACAAATTCTATCATTCAAAACTTATTCCTTTAGCTTAAATGTAGTACTCTCTTTAAAGTTTCTCTCTTAAGATATAAGTGTCCCCACCCTGGCCAGTTTAGCTCAGTTAGGTGGAGTGTTGTCCCATTAGGTGGAGTGTTGTCCCATGCACCAAAATGTGGGAGGTTTGATTCCCAGTCAGAATGCGTGTGAATGGCAATGAAATGATGTTTCTCTCCTCTCTCTTCTTCTTCTTCTTCTTCTTCTTCTTCTTCTTCTTCTTCTTCTTCTTCTTCTTCCTCCTCCTCCTCCTCCTCCTCCTCCTCCTCCTCCTCCTCCTCCTCCTCCTCCTCCTCCTCCTCCTCCTCCTTCCTCTCTATAAAGTCAATTTTAAAAAAAGATATAAATGTCCCCAGCAGGCCAGAAAATTGAGCCAATGGTATCTGACTGAATGGAAGACAGGATGCGTACACTTCAAAACGGGAAGAGGATAAAAGGGAAAAATAGTGGAGAGTTGCTCAAAAATACCTTTAGTCGATTTCTTATTTTTCTTAGGGTGTAGAGAGTGATGGTGCATCGACAAAATGTGTTAAGGTGTTCTTGGCTTATCTTCAATGTAAGGGGTTATAATAGGTCACAGGACATATTTTGTTTCAGTAAAACAAATGGCAGGGGTGGGGTGGTGGGCAAGTTCTTAAGCTTATAGCAATCTAGTCTTCTAGGTTACTAAGTGCAAATGCAAACTTACAGAACTTTAGCTACATCTAGTGGCCAAGTAGTGGAAGAAGCATTTTATTGTAATAGTTCTTTAGCTGTATTACTTTTACATATCAGTCAATATTATTTCTTGGGTGGTTATGTATTATAATATACAGTTCCCTCTGGATAACTATTATCAATTAATCTGTTAGTTTTTCACCTAGCTAAATCACTGATACCCCAGACTTGAAGAATGTGCTGGTGTAAAACAAAAAGACTGTGTTGGGAAGTTGGGAAAAAGGAAATAAATGATATAGTCTTGTGCCTCTTACCTGCTTGGCAACTCTGAAGTACCAACTTACAGTGTTTAACACCTGCTAGCCTCCTCTACTTCAGCATTATATATAGGATTGTCTTTTGAGAAAATAAGCAACAATAGGAGTGTTGATGATGATGATGATGATGATGATGATAATGATTGTGGCCCAGGAAGAGACGTTTGAAGAAAAGAGAACCCAAATATTTGCTGAGTGTTTGATATATATGAAGTTGGAAAGATGAAATTAATGTGTAAGAAAATAAAGCAGAACCTGAAATGAAGAACTGACCAAATTATTAATAGGAGATATATATATATATTTAAGCCACTGCATCAGCGAAAATGTTACTTCGTCTCCTGAAGTTTTGCAAATGGCATGTACTAGAAATATGTCATGGGTGGTAATTTTTTTGTACTCGCTTATAGATTGAGGAATCTTAGTAGCCACCACTAGTGGTCATTATGGTAATGAAGGGGAGTATTTACAGAGCCGACTCCAACCCTTGGAGAGTTGGCTTGGCTGGGTCAGGTCTAGGGCTCATCTCCAGGCTCACAGTTGGCTTGGGAAAAGAACAAGAAATGGTGTACCGGTTTCGAAGGCGTTTGTATAATACTGCACTCCAGCTTTCCAAGGGAAGAAAATAATGGGATTGGGTTTACGTTTCCTTCATGAGAACTTGAACACACAATTAATTAAACATACATCTTCATTTTACTGATGGAGAAACATGAGCCAACAGTGATTAAATTACCCAGCTATTTGGTTGCAGAGCTACACCTACAACCCATGGTTTTCACTCCTGATCTATATTCTTTTTACTGCCACTATTAATGGAAAAGTTCTCCATTTCGGTAGAAGACCAAAGAAAGAGGATGTGGGCTTGCACCTACATCAAGGAAGTTCAGATAGATTGAGGAAGATTAAGTGTAAAGTAACTAAATACTACATTTCCTTTATTCTTTGATGTATATTTTTTCATCTTAAATCATCCTGAATCTTATAATCAATGTTAAGCCATAGTTGTTTCCAGGAACTGTGTCAAATTGTGGCATGGACATCCTTACGTGGGAGAATTGGGCTATTAAGATTCGCATTTACTAGATTATAGAAGTCACAAAGCTAAGGCGTTGAACTTAATTCCTGATAAAAACTATGTACTTTCCAGCAATATGTAATTCAATTAAGGGGGAAAAAACCCAGAGTTACAATTTACATCACTAGTATTCTTTCATTTGACTTGACGTGTTAACAGATGAAGGTGTTAAGAAGGGGTTAGGCAGACTCACCCCCAATGCTGCCCCTGCACTGTCAGGGGCCAAACTTAATTTGGAAGAATTTTAAAATAGCTTTAAAAAAAGTGTAGACCCAAATCTTGCGAATCTCAAAAGGCAGTGGTATGTAATTGGATGAGTAGATGCATGTCATATTTGTGTTGGTATACTTTATAATTTGCGTACATATAATACACATAATGTAGTGGATTTCGCCCCCTGAATTACCCTTACTAAATTGACCATCTTACAATCAGTAACATCTACAAATAGGACTCATTTGGTTTAGAAAGAACACTGTCTTAGAAGCGAGGTCTGGGAAACCGCTCCGTCTCCTCTAGCTGTGTTGTGAGCAGTTTATTTCCTCTGTACATATCAGTTTCCTTACCTAAGATTGGAATATTGATATGTGACTTGCAAGGATGCTGTGAGGATTACGTATGAGTATGTATATAAAGTGCCTACCACATAGTAGATGCTCAGCAAAATCAGTCCAGCCCCAGGAAACTGGAGTCAACAAAATGATGTATTAAGTAATGCTGGCTGACTAAATTGCTCTGATTCAGTCCCATGTAGACGACACAGTGTTTCTCACCATTTTAAAATCTTTGCCTCATTGGTCAAAATGATTTTAAAAAGTCTTCTACGTTATGTTTTATTGAAATAAGATGTATTTAAACACTTTCTCAAATATATAATAGCATGGAGTACATTTTTTCATTCTGGCTTCTCCTACCCTCTCTCATTCTGATCCACCTCCTAGAGGGGTGGCCCCACCCAGCTCAGAATCAGTGACCTAAGACATGGTGTCAGACAGGGATCTAGGAAATATTTAGATATTTATTTCAGGCTCGTATTAGGACCGTAGCAGTTCCATCAGTTTTCACTGACTGGCCCCATTGTCCACATATTTGCTGAACACATTGGGTGAAAGAAGAAATATGGAACTAGATCATCTTGCTTATCCTCCTTCATAGAGTTATCCAAAATAAACGTAATGGGACAGTATTTACAAGGTTATCTAAGAATTTTTTATGCACAATATAAGTACTATGTGTTTGTCAGAATGGAGATATCAAGGGGAAAAAATAGATGGGTTACTAAGCTCTGTGGCCAGGTTACTTAAAGAAATCCAAGGCCACATTTTAGTCAGTCCCTAAGGCAGTGATGGCGAACCTACAACACATGTGTCAGAGGTGACACGCGAACTCATTTTTTTGGTTGATTTTTCTTTGTTAAATGTCATTTAAATATATAAAATAAATATCAAAAATATAAGCCTTTGTTTTACTATGGTTGCAAATATCAAAAAATTTCTATATGTGACACGGCACCAGAGTTAAGTTAGGGTTTTTCAAAATGCTGACACACCGAACTCAAAAGGTTCGCCATCACTGCCCTAAGGAGACACAAAGAGAAAAAAAGGCTTCATGGCCCCAATAGAATTTCCTTTGCTCCAGTCTGCTGTCCCTGACAGTGTTCATAAAACAGTATCACCACCTGAAGTTAGCTGCCCTCTGATGACTTTTTCTGAAATTTTGTTAGTTCGACTTTCACTCAAGCCTAAATCTCGCTCCCCACCCTGATTTCAAGAATGGACCGGCAGGATTCTTCTCCCACTCACTATTAACTTTTCAAAAGCCACTCGCCTATTTGCCTATCTCCTGCCATGACCAGCACACTAACCTTGCCTTATCACAGGCTCCTTAGGAACTGGAATCTCCTTTCTGCTTTGTTCAGCAGCCCAAGATATAATCAAGGAGCCACTCCTTGGGGAGGGTAGAGAGGGAAGGATTTTAGGCCTGAGCACCATAGCGATGCCACAGGAGAATTGCAGGAATCCCGTGAACTGTCCTCACCCCGCATTGTGCTCTGCCTCACTGATCTTTCAAATTAGTTCAGCCTAATGAAAACCAACAACATTTAAAGCAAATAATAATAGTCATTGTACACCTCTCATCTGCCTTAGCTCACTCTGCGTGTCCTGGTTTAGCCAAGCTGAGTTTTCAAAAAGCACTACCACTGAGTCCTGGGACTGGGTCTCAGAACATCAGTGCTCATGCTACTGAAAAGCCATGATTTGTTCACAGAAAGTATGGAATGTCATGGTTGATATTCTCTCTTTCCCAAGGATCGTGGATTCAGTTCCTCAACAGAGCATAAACCTATTTCTCTTTTCTTGTCTTTTATTGTGCTATTAATAGCAAAATATTATAAAAATTTACATCAGCAGCTCTTAGGATATTTTCAGTTCACTATGTAACATTACTTATGAGTTTAAATCCTCTTGTGAGGGGGGATTTTTTTTTTGTAATTTAAGGTGTCTTAAAATTTTTCCAAAATAGAGCTGGGTCTTATTTACTGCAAGGCAAACTGAAATGATTTATAAACAGTACATTATTTGATAGAAAATGTCCTTATGTTTCTCTTTCTAATGTAAATTATAAGTATGGCTGCCAGGAAAAAAGAATAATTTCTCTCCTTGCTGGTTAAAAATAGGTCAAGTAATTTAAGCCAGTCCATTGCAATTAAAATTCTGACATCGCCATTGTTCCTTCTGTTCTGGGGGGAAAAGACAAACAGAACACATGATAATAGGGGTTCATTCGCTAAGTCACCTGATGTGCTACCTATTGTTCTCTCGCTTCAATCTGCCGGGGAGCTCCGATTGGCCGATGGCGGTACAGTACCAAAGTGATAAATACCGCCTCGGAAGCTGTGTGTAACACCTCTTTTGTGCTGCACAACAGTTCCGCTGGAGAGGAGGAAGTTGCCAATGGCTTGGGTCCTAAATTCCTTGAATTCTAAATTTATTTATTTATTGGAGACAATGTTATCTGCCAAGTTTATTTTAAAGTAAATTCTACTGACTCAATTAGACAGTAACAGTCATTCTCATTAAACATCCTGTGGCCCTTTTCACAAGATTAGAGCCCGTGGTCACATTCCAACACAGATAATGCCTCCTGCATTCCTACATACTTCCCTCCACCTTTCCAGCCCCATGCCCTCAAATACATTATTATTTGTGCTTAGCCCAAATCAACAGTTCTGTTGTGAGAGTGCAGAGTGTCAACTTTAACGGACAGGCCAGAGCATTGCCGGTTATATTTTTAAAAAGAAAACCCTTAGCCAGTGCATGTTTTAAAATATGAGGCAAATCTCAATTATGCACCTTTAATCATAGGTTAAGGGCTTTGGTGAGTAAAATACTCTCATTTTAATAAAGGGTGTTTATTTTGGAATTTTCTTTAATAAAAGATTTGTTGCTCAAATATATGCTGTTCGCATCAAGAAAGAAAATGAAGTCTTCAGAAATGATAAAAAAACAAAAACAAAAACAAAAAAACCACAACTACCAAACAATAAAACATAAAACAACCCCCCTTGAGCAGCTTTCCTTTGACCTTCTAAATAAATTCCACAAGGGGGCGAAAACACCTAATGGTCCGGGACTGCAAAGTTTATATTTCAAAACCGGCCACCCATAATAGATTAGTGGATTAATATTTTGGTCTAAAGGATCTGGCCTTTAATGTTGACATCAATTTATAGCTATCCCAGGAGCTTACAGTAGTAAAAGTCACGGAGACCATAAACTTCACAATAGATGTCAGCCTTCTGGTACCAGTGCTCTAGCCTAGCACCCCATAAACAGAGGTGATTAGGTAACTGCTCTTCAAAGAGCCATCCGTAGCTGTAACATCTTCATCAGCTCTAGCAAGGATACTGCCGCCAGGATTTTAGCAGCCGCGGGGCAGAGGCACGCGTTTTTATTAATGCATATTTATTTTTCTGACATGTTTCTATGATGTTGCATTGTTGCTTATCATTGATCTCTTCTTGAAAATCAAGCGTGGGGTGTCTATTTGTGGGCACCGCTAGGAGAACAGAAGCACTCTTGTATCGTAGTAGAACTTTTTGAAAAACAGCCAAGGTACAGAGGTCAAATTTCCCCATATGCTCTAAGTAACTTAGTAGGAAGCAAGACCACAAAAGGTTTTGCAAATGTCTGCCAGAAGCCCAGTGATCTAGGTCGCTGTACAGGTTTCATTAATCAGGGTGTTCAAACAAGGAGTTATTTTTCTCTGCCTAAGAGACCTGCAGATATATCACATAGAATCTGCTCAATTGTTGATCAAGAAAGAGTTTTAATGAAATAGAGATCATTCAAGTGAATGGGAGGGAGGAGGGGGGCGGGTTGTATTTGTACTGAAGAGAAATTGTGCTTTCAACCCAGCTCCTCTGTTTGAGTCCTCTGTTCTGGCAGAGATGGGCTCAGGATCTAATAATAGTTCCTTGAGCTCTGCATCTCCACATACGTGTCCGGGTTAGAGCAGCAGGAGGAATTTAGTGACAGAGCAGGTGTTGTGGCTTATTCCCTGGCAGAATACATGGTGAAGGGTGGTGGCCAGACAATTCTTTTGCTTCTTTCTTTTTGCAAAAGAACAATGCCTCCAATAGGTTTCCCTTTTTTTCCTGGCACAAGTGAAAAAGAACTAGAATTGCTGTATTAATATGTATGCAAACATATTTTTTCACTTGAGCCTCTGGAAAAAAAAGAAAAACTTAACGGTGAAAATGCTTAGCCAGGAAGATTTACTGCTGATTGCAGATTTAGTATTGACATGTCTTAGCTAAAGAAAACTTCAGCTTTAACTATTAATGTGGGAAATCTGGATCAGCTTTTAAAAATGGGGTGGAGTTTTCAATGACAGTGTATTTTCAGAGACATTATTTAGAACATAATTTTTAATAGGAGTGTCAATTATAGTGGCGTGTGCATCTTAATTTTAATGGTCTGTCTTGGCTATAGAATTATGGAATGTAGGTGATCTGAATTATACTGGAGTCAGCCTTTATGCAAGACCCACTGTTATTTAATACTTCTATATACCCTCCTCTCCTTTTTAATTATAAAATAGGCTTAAAGATTGGAATCTGTCTAAATGAAATTCCCTTTTAAAATAGTGAGACTTTTCTCCAATCTACATTTCTTTACTCCTCCAGTAGGTTAAATACAAAATACTTTTTTCTCTCTCTCGTTAATGTAGGTGTGTTGCCCTTATAAGATAAGCTAGGAAAACAAAAAATTCTTTCTCCTGCTAACAGAGACAATTTGAGATTTTAACAATATTACTTTTTCATTTGATTATATAAGGTAAAACCTGACATCTACTTACTGAACTGTAGTTATATATTCTTGATAATCCATTTAGGTAAAATTAAAATGACCTTATCCTTATGTCCTTTGCACCCAATGCCTGTGACAGAAAAGGCTCAGTATTCTGGAAAACAGGGCATGCTTGAGAGGGAACATCTTGTAAAGACTGTAATTTGACCTTTGACTCAACCTCTCTGAGTAAATTTTAAATATTATAGAACAAATAGAAAGCCTCAAGGTATAATTCTGCTCCATCTTCCTCTTAGAACTATAAGCCAGTCAGAAGCTATTTCAGATATTAAGCTAGCAGTGTGTGTGCCTCTCCTTAGTACTTTTACTGAGAAATAAGATTCATCGCTACAGATAAAAATTTCTATATAATGCCATCCTCATCAATCTCCCAGAATATTACTCCCTTCTACCTCCTTTGAAGTAGTTGAATCAGGTATAGCCAGAAACCCTTAAATTTTCCCTCTTCCATACTATGAAAAAAATATCTGTAATTTTTATATAATAAACCTTTCTAACTCTAGAGTATACTTGAATTTGATGGCAATTAAGGGGAAAGAAAAGCTTTGACAACTTTGTAGCTTTTGATTAAAACCACACCAAGAGACATGTTCCAATGATAATAACGAAGCATTATGCCAATTATGTTAAATCCTGCTCCTCTCTTAAGCTCATCATGACCTGTTTTAGTGTCCAGTGATTTACTCTTTGGAATGCTTACTCTCATCAATAAAGTGTTCCATTTACAGAGGAAAAAAAAGGAAATCCACCAAAGGGAACAACCACCCCCAAATGACTTCTAGAAAACAAGTATTTCTTAACTTTTTATTGACATTGGCAAATTAAAATAGAATAAATTAACAAGTATTTTTTCAAAAAAATGTTTTGTACAAAAATACTGTCAAAATTTCCTAAAAAGCTTTCAACACAGTAGTATCTTTTCATGTACTGAATATAACTATTAGCACAGTGTCAAAAATGTTGAAGACAGAAACAAAATAAAAATCTGTGAAATGTTTGCCACTGACGACATTCCACACACCCTATTATTGTCTGTACATATGGGGGAGGGGGGGGGCAGCCAACTTGAAAGTGAACAGTATGACTTTTCCTGATCCAGAACGGCTTGGCCCACATCTGTTTAATCTTCCAGTTTAGCATATTTTAAAAATTAGTCTGTACTCAAATGCATAGTTAAAAAAATGAAGCGAGATAGCAGAGTTTGTGCATCTGCCCTTCAAAGTTCATGCAACCAACTAATGCAATTTTTCCTTTCACTCATAAATTTGAATGCAGTTCAGTCATTTGAAACCATCTACAAAATCCACAAGATTAAGCAGTTTGCCAAGATTAATATCTAACAGTTGAGCACTGGAGAAAGTGAGGAAATAAGGAGTAAAAACAAACAACAAAAAAGACCGAGTTAGCTAGATATCTCAACTACATAAGGGAGGTGAATGTCAAGGCTACAAAAACGAAACAAAAACAGGAAAAAAAAAAAGTGGCAGCAATTTTTAAAACCAATTTGTACAAGTTTATAGTTTACTTTGTTTCCAAGTTCTCAAACCTTTCAGGATTTGAAAAGTGAGATACTGTGTCTAAGGGAATGTTTTTAATTCACACCGAAGAAGTTGGAGGGTTTGATTTCTTTCGCTGGGTTTCGATCGAGTCAACAGCTTACTCGACTGGGCTGCTGTTTGCACACGAAGTCCGTCATGAAATCAAATTCGTTTTGCCCCAGCCAGAGTTCAGGCAGCTCCTTGATGCGGTCCAAACCCATTTCTATCACTAAGGACATAAGCACTTCCTCGTCGATGAAATCAGTGTCTATGACATTGGGCGGCAGCATTGCAGCAGGGACGTGGGCCACAGAGGCGGGCATGTTGCTGCTGCCGCCGCTGCCGCCGCCGCTATTGCTGCTGCCCGCGCCGCCGCCCGAGGTGCTGCTGGAGCCGCCAGGGGTGCTACTGCCACCCGAGCCGGGGGTGGTGCTGCCGCCGCTGTGTTTGGGGTTGCAATCTCGGAAGTGCTGGTTTGTCCCGTTCATCTGGTGGCCTGCAGCAGAGTGCAAATCCGGCATGTAGTGGTTGTGGGGGTAGGGGTGATGGTTGAAATACTGGTTGTTGAGCTTCTGCAGCTGCATGCTGGCCGGCAGGGAGCCTCCCTGGCTGGCCACCGGGGGGCCCATGAACTGGGAGTTGTTAAACCTAGCGGCGGGGGCCAGCGCGCTTGGGGGGTGCCCTCCGTTCACAGTCCCCGGCCCCATCGCGTGCCTGATGCCGCTCGTGGCATTCATGTTGCCCGCGCCGTAGTGTATGTGCTCGCCCATTAGGGCGTTGAAGGCGTGTTGGGGCTGCTGCTGCTGCTGGTGGTGATGGGGGCTCGGGAACTGCCCCATGCCCATGCGGTGGGCAGGGGAGGTGGAGCAGCCCATGCTACCGTCGGGGAATACATCGTTGTTCAGGAAACCAATGATCTTACTAATAATAACAACAAATTTTAAAGAAAGAAAAAATGACACAATATATTGGAGTAGTGCTGCCGTAAAAGCGAACCGAATTTATATCAACGGGCAACACCATAAACAAACGGGAAAAAAAGACAAAGCGTATATATAGTTAGTCAGGATTCACTGAATATTTTTTTGACAGAGAATCTCAATATATGATCAAACTGTCAGCTTCACTCAGTAATCTATC
>NW_005871059.1:10198470-10202485 GCF_000147115.1 Myotis lucifugus | reverse complement strand
GAAAAAAACCCCCTACTAATATATACTTTGGACTACATATTTTATTCTCCAAACTAGGCGACACCACATTTTTTGATCGGGCTGCCCCCCCGAGACACCCGCGGGTGATCTTTTGGCTGCGAATTCCCATTCCCCAGGATCCCCCTAGTAGCTAGCGCACCGGGACTCGCCAACAGGCGGACCTGCCACCCACAACAGAGCCGGGCGGCTGCACAGACAGCCCCTTCCCCTGCGATCGGGCGGGAGGGCCGGAGCCCACACCCCCCTCCGCTCTCCTAAGTCGCCTAATAAAGGAAGTGCCCCGTAGCCCTGCCGCGAACTTAAGGCTTTAAATCAGCCCTCCTCATCCTGTTGTTGCACATCCTGTTGTTATTCCCCAGCTCCGCCTCGCGCTCTTCCTCCGGGCAAACCCAGCCCTCGGAGGACGGGGTTGGCAGGAGCCCCGGCCAGCTTCGCCGGGCGCGCTTACCTTCCGTCTTAGCGATTTCTGCTCCGAAGACCGAGGGCGGGATCGTCGGGTCCAGGACCGGCTCAGCAGCACATAGAGGGGGCCTTCCTGGGGTGCAGGGCGCTAGCTGTCGCGTTGTCGGCGCTGAGGTCTTGCAGCGGGCCGCGGGGGTAGAATCGGAGCCGCTCTCCTTTATTTTCCCTCCGCTGCCCTCACAGCTCAGCAAGACTGCCGGGCAACTGCCAACAATGAACTGTGTTTCTTAGGGCTTTGGCCACAGTTAATATAAGGATCTCAGGAAGGGCGGAGCAAGAGCCTCCAGGGCGGGAGGCAAGAAAAAGCGGATTCTGGAACTCCGGGCACGTCGGACCGGGTCGTGGAGCTGCGTCCCCGCGGCGAGCCGCACGTGCAGAGGTTGCCCCGGGCCAGGGTGCTGCCCCATTGCCCCCAGACTCTGGTTTCCTCCCTACCCGCAAATGTGGGGACAGCCCAGTCGCGCCGGGTCCAGGGAGAAAATCCTCCTTGGACTCCTAGCCCGCAGGTATCGCCTTCCCGGAGAGGAGCGAGGAAAACTCACCGCCCCCAGCCCCCGTACGGCCGGATCCCCCATCCCAACCCCTTCCACCGGGTTCACCTAGCGGTTTGGGCTACCTTCTACGGGAAAAGGGGGTTCGCTCGCGCCCTAGCCCTCCATAGTGCCCTTCTGCCTCCCCGGTTTTGCAAAAGCTTCCTTGGACCGAGAGAATGGCTGTGTTTTCCTGAGTGGGGTTTTAAAGCCCGGGACAAATAATGCCCCCGCCCCCGAGCGCGCTTTCCTGGGCTGTGCCTTTGTGTTTTTGTAGGGGCGGCAGGTAAGCTGATCTAGATATTCTCCTTGTAGATGCATTTTTTCCTCACTCCTTTCAAGGACAGGAGCTGGGGGCGGGGAGCGGCACTGGCTGCAGGTGGACCGAGCGCGCTCGCGGCCCGGCCGGCCCCGTTCTTGCGATTGGGAATCCGGTCCGCGCTTTTGGGCCCACCCGCCGCTGTGTGCTTCAGCTAAGTTTGCTTTGCAGCTAGCTCTTGGTAGCTTTGGCATCCGAGCTGAGGCGTCTCTGCTCTGTAAACAAACTCAGCGATCCTCGTCCCCAGATCCACCTTTTTGCACATACACAGTTTCTTGCTTCTGCTGTTGCCCTTGATCCGGGAGGGAGGTGGGGGTGTGTGCAAACTTGCACAGCCTCCCTCTGGGCTCTGCCTGAGGGTTTGGGGTTGATTTAGAAGCGAACGGGTTTGTAATTAAGAAATTCGAAGGCTGCGTAAGGCTGCCGTTGCTGGAAAAGGAAAACAAATAAATAACATGGTAATCGTTTGGTAAATAAAGTTGTTCTGGAGGTGGACGCGTAGCTGCACGTCCCATATGGCACCGCGCGCGCACACGCACTCCTGGGACTCTTCCTTTCCAGTGAAATTGTTCGGTGGAGCAATGGGCGGTTATAATAACCGTGCTTCCCATAACGTGACACAACTAGCCTGGTCTTCTGTTTGCCTCACTGACTTGCAAATAAAAGCCCTAACTCGGGTCTGGGCGACAGCCTGGTCAGAGCTCGCTCTCTCTCTTGCTTTCTAATGTGGGGAAGCCGAATTGTTTCCCCCAACCACGAGGAGGCTGCTCCAAGCCTTCGTATTGCTCTTTATGTGGTAACAGCGAGTTTAGCATGTAGCGCTCCGAATAAGGACTTCTGTGCAGAGTTGTTTCTTCATAACTCTATAGCCATTGAAGACTTCCTGCAGCCAAGAGCGAGTTCCCCGCCTCCCCCTCCCCCTCCCCCGTTTTTTCCTCCCTTCTCGTTGACAAGACTTTGAGGCCTTATGTCTTGAGAACTGGAAATCCTGATACATTTTCCCTTTCAGGAATTTTGCAAATGAGACCGAGTACTGTTTATTTTCGATGACCCCTCCATCTTCTATGTATATGTATATCACTGTTCCTCTTTTTCCTTCTCCAGGCTCTCCAACATGTACAACAGTGTATGCGATCATTTTTAAACCTCAAAGATATTTACTTTTTGGAGACTTGTGCACAGAACACATTGCATTGTTGGTTGCAACAAATCCCCTAATATCCTCCCCACCCACTGCCTTTACCTATAGGTCTTGGACTTGAAGTTACAGAATCAGAGTCTTAGAAGAGACCTATAAAAAATAGACTCCGAAATATTAGTCACCTCAGACTCAAAAATTGCCAGATACCTTGCTTACTACCCCTTCCTCATACAGCAGTGTCTTCAAGGGCCAGCTCTTGAATGTCTAATCTAAAGAAATGTGCCCCTCCATCAGTTCTATTGCTTCCACTCAATATTAGGAAATGCCTTGAAAGGTCACCTCCTCATCCCCCCACCCCTTAAAGGGGAAAAATTAGTTCTGGGACCTGCTGGTTAGACCATGACATGCTTTGTTCATTTATTCATCCATCCAATGAATGTTTCCCAAGTGCCAGGCACTTTTCCTAGCGCCTGGAGAGACAACTAAGATAGGAACCCATGGTCTAAAGGAGGAGATGAACGAACAGGCCTTGGACACACTGTGATCAATGCCACAACAGCATTAAACACAAGGACTGCTGGGAGCACATAGGCAGGGCCCCTATCCTGGTCTTCAGGGCCTTGGGAAGGCTTCCCAGTGACTGAGTTCAGGCCTGAGGATGTGTAGAAGTTAGGCCACCCCAGGAGGGGGCAGAGATGAAATAGGTTGGAGAACTAAACTGGGGCTGGATCCTGTGGGCTTTGGTCCTCAGTTGAGAAATTTGGATTGTATCTTGAAGACAATGAGAAGCTTGTGAAGGCTTGTGAACCAGTAAGATGATCAAATTTTTGTTTTAGAGAGATCAGGACAATACTGTGGAGAATGGATTGAGAAAGTAAGACTGGGAACAGGGAGTCCAGTTACAGTCATCCAGGGGTTTATCCTGTGAACCTGGGTAATACAGTCGTCAAGTAGTACTGCTTGATGGTTGTATTGGTTTCCAAGGGCTTTCATAACAAAGTACCCATAACTGTGTTTATGCCACTCAGGACTTGATTTTCTCACATTTCTGGAGGCTAGAAGGCCAAAATCAAGGTGTTGAGAGGGTTGGTTCTGAAGGTTGTGAGTGAAAATCTGTTCTATGTCTCTCTCCTAGATTTGGTGATTTGCTGATCATCTTTGGTGTACCTTGGCTTATACATGCATCACCCCAATCTCTGCCTTTATCTTTACATGATGTTTTTTTCTGTGTGATTGTATCTTTGTGTCCAAATTTCCCCTTCTTCCTCCTCCCCTCCTTCTCCTTCTCCTTCTCCTTCTCCTTCTCCTTCTCCTTCTCCTTCTCCTTCTCCTCTTCCTCCTTCTCCTCTTCATCGTCCTCCCCCTTCCCCCCTCCTCCTCCCCCTCCCCTCCTCCTCCTCCTCCTTCCTCCTTCCTCCTTCTCCTTCCTTCTCTTCCTCCCCCTTCCCCCCTCCTCCTCCCATTCCCCCCTCCTCCTCCCCCTCCCCTCCTCCTCCTCCTCCTCCTCCTCCTCCTCCTCCTCCTCCTCCTCCTCCTCCACCA
>NW_005871059.1:10144299-10197800 GCF_000147115.1 Myotis lucifugus | reverse complement strand
AGGTTGAGAACAGCTTGGATTAGACGAATGAGTGGAATATAACAGAGGAGTCAAGGGAAGCCCAAATGACAGCTGATGGGGGAGTCAGGGAAATTTTTCTGGAGAAGGTTGCTTCCAGGGCTAGAGGAAGAACAGCAAGTGGAAAGGAGAAGAGCAGCTGGCCACTGTTTGCATTGTGGCCTCTCATGCACGTGGGGAAAACTGTGATCTATTTGGGAAGATGGCTCCCCTGTGGGTCAGGATTGCTGGCTGCTGACTGATGAAAAAAAGTCCTCATTGATGTAAATGTTTGATTGAAACACACCTTTGAGAAGTAAGCCTCCAGTTTCAGCTAATTCTTGAGTTGAGGAAGGCTGATATGAAAATATATGAAAGAGTTTATACATGTGTGATGGGTGGGGGTAGGGTGGGGTCTCGTTCTGAATTTTGTGCTTTGCCTAAAGGACCACACGTAATCCTCACCCTACGGATGACTTTCATTACTCCAGAAAGGAGAATTTTGAGTCTCAGAGGGTTTTAAACAAACAAATAAAGATGTCCACTTTCTCAGAGGGATGAGTTAAAATGCGAGAGAAAGAAACAGTCAAAGGCAGACACTGTTTGGGCCCCTCCTCCTCTTCCCTTCCTTCCAACATCTTGGTTCTCGGCCTTAGCTGGTGAGAAAACACTGCTGCCCATGGTGCCACCATTCACTCAGCCATCACAGTGAGTCAGTGTTTGAGCATGAGGTGTGACAATGGTCCCTATTTCTGCCTTTTTCATATTCCCTCGTCTCCCTCATCTGTGGGGTCTGTGATGAAAAGTCCGATATTTTACTGATCTGTGGAATCATCCAGGGTGGGAAATATTTGGTGGATTCATAGTTCCTGATCTAGAAACTGTGGATGGCCTTTAGTGTCAGGGTGATAACATCTATAATAATAAAAGCATAATATGCTAATTAGACCGGATGTCCTTCTGGACGAACTTCTGGACAAAAGCCCGGGCTGCGAGGGAAACCCGGGTCCCAGGTGCCAGAGGGAAAGGAAGGCCTACTCTTGCACAAATATCGTGCATTGGGCCTCTAGTGGTTAATAAAACAATTGAAAACCATATATGTAACATCGCATTATCTTCAAGTTGAATAAATTATGTTTCACATGTATGTGTATATGTCAAAATTATATATATATATATACATATATATATATTTCAATTTTAAGCCTGTGAATTTGGTTATAATTAATAAAGTACATATTCATTTGAAATTAATACTAAACTAAATTACTGTTTTTATGCATTTTCTCATTTGGCAGAAATATAGTCATTACTGGAGGGGGTGTCAGTGAAATGTTTTATTAAAAGGGGGTCTTTAAACTTGATGAAGTTGATATTGTCTCACCTGAGATGCTGGTTAAACTGAAGATTCCAGGACATTGCCCCTGAAACTCCTGATTCAGCAGGTTGGGAGTGGAGCCTGAGCTTCTATGTGTAGTTCTAAAAGCTTCCCAGGTGGCTCTGATGTTTAGTCAGGTTTGTAAACCACCAGCCTAGTCCACAGGTGGGTGGCAACTGGGGTTACTCTCACAGGTGTCACTGGTGTAGCATGAGCCTGGTTCGTGCTCATAAAGCCCTGTTTCCCTGGATTGCTGCCCCACCCCCACATCCCATGATTGGACTTTGCCCATCTTTGAAGATCTAGCTCAGATGACGCCTCCTTTTGCACACCTTCCTGATCCCCGAGATGGAAAGAATTCTGACTCCGTTGGTGCTCCCAGAGCATTTTGCTAAGATCTTCATTTATGTCTTGTTCTGCCTTGCGGTGTGGGAATCTGTGCCCTCCTATAGCCTTCACCTCAGAGATAGAGGTTCCCTGGTGAGCCCCAAGGAGCTGCACAATGTCGTGTATGAACAGCTTGTATTAGCCTGCTGGGGTGCCGGAACAAAATACCACAGAGTGGGTGGCTTAAACAATAGACACTTATTTTCTCACGGTTCTGGAGGCGAGAACTAGGACCAAGACGTCAGGAGGATTGGTTCCTTTCGAGGCCTCTCTCCTTAGCCGTGAGAAGGTGGCTGCCTTCTTGCCATCCAGCTCTTTCCTGTTTCTTCTGTGCTGAAGCCCTGGGTAGCTCTTTGTGACCCATCCATGTGGACTCCCTTTGATTGAATCTCCTCTTAAGACCATATATCTAAATGCAGTTATATTCTGAAATACTGAGGGTTTAGGGTTTCAACATGAATTTTGGGGAGCACAGTTCAGCTTGTGACACGCCTCACGTGTAGATTCTTTTTAGTGTAGTGGTCCCTCTTTATCTCCAGTTCTACTTTCTGCAGTTTCAGTTATCCATGGTCAACTGCAGTCCCAAAATATTAAAATAGAGAATTCCAGAAATAAGCAATTTATTAGTGTTAAATTAGTGTGTTCTGAGTAGCATGATGAAATCTCATGATGTCCTGTTTGGAGGTAACACATTCCTTTGTCCAGCATCTCCATGTTGTATACGCTCCCCGCCCATTAGTCATTTAGTAGCTGGCTGGCTATCAGAGTGCTTGTGCTAGCGTCACCCTTGTTTTTACTCAATAATGGCCCCAACGCACATGAGAAGCGATGCTGGCAAGTCGAATATTCTGAAGAGAAGCCGTAAAGCTCTTCCTTTAAGTGAAAGTTCTTGACTTAATAAGGAAATAAGAAAAATCATTTCCTGAGGTTGCTAAAATCAATGGGAAGAATATGTCTTCTATCTGTGAAATTGTGAAGAAGGAAAAAGAAATCCATGTTTTGCTTTCACACCTCAAACTGCACAAGTTAGGGCCACAGTGGGTAGTAAGTGTTTAGGTAGGATGTGAAAGGCATTACATTTGCGAGTAGAAGGCCTGAACAGAACACGTGTTCCCATTGATGGCCCCATGTTGTGCCAGAACGCACTGAGCCTGAATGAAGACTTTGGCAAGGGATCCCCTGAAATGGGTGACATCAACCCGTACTGCAAGTTAAGGGATGTTTATACAGATTCACGAATAGGTTTGGACTGAAAAACATAAAAACTGCGTCTCCTGATGAAGAAACTGCTACCACCTTTCCAGCAGGGTTGAAGAACTTGATTAAAGAGAAAGGATGCCATCGAAAGCAAGTCTTCAGTTTTGACGAAACCAGGCTTTTCTGGAAGAAGATGAACTTAAATTCATAGAAATGCAAAAGAGGCATCAGGGTATAAAACATGGAAGGAGAGATGAACTCTGTTACTATATGGCAATGCTGCAGGGCATATGGATAAAGCAATGAGAGTGTACAGAGAAAAGAATCCACATGCTAACAAAATCAAAAGAAAAAGTATCTGTTCATGTTCTGGCAGCAAAGTCAGATAGCATGTTGTTTATGAAATGGTTCTCCAATGCATCATAAGAAGGATGAGTACAGTAAGATATATTGAGAGAGACCACATTCACATAACGTTCATTACAGTATATTGTTGTATGTTCTTATTTGTTACTAGTGGCCCGGTGCACAGATTCGTGTACATTGAAAGGAAATTAATTAGAAGAAATATTTTAATATCGCTATTCGCCCTTTCTCTGTAATAGAAGTGTCAACCAAATTCACAATCGACAATGACAGATCGAAAAACACGTGTGCGATTGCCGCCAGCGAGAGCTTTATATGTATCGCACATGCGGGAGTCAACTTAGCCTTTTATAGATATAGAATAAACCTTCTTAATTAGACCTGCTTTCCAATTTAGCTAAACTTTTCCCAGCCAAGTGAAGCAACTTCTGTTTCAGGTAATTGTCAGGAACACAGCAATAAATATCAACACGAAGCAGATTATTATTGTAGATCACACAGGGAGAACAAAGGGTAAAGTACTTAACTGCAGCAGTGTTTAACTATATTGTGTGCAATGAGAAAACCTGAAGTCATTTTCAAGGTCCACCATTTCTTACTTCTTTTCAGTTGGGTCAAGTTTCTAAACTTTTTAAATCTCCGTTTTCTGGCTAATGAAAAAAAAAAAAAAAAGGATTCTACCGAGTCTCCTATCTACCTACTCCAGGACTTCTGTGAGGATCAAATGAGATGAGGCACGGGAAAATGCTTCACAGACATTTGGTTAAAGTGTAAAATGTTTGCACCTGGCTATAAAGCAAGTCGTGTTCGCAGGCTGAAGAAACTCCAAGGAGGCTAGTTGCTAGGGAGAGGAAGCCAGGTTTTGCTACATGACGTCATTACATGGCGCCCACAGTGACCGTTTCTGGGCTGGGCTGGGCTGTGGGCCGTATTTTGCACCATGAGTCTTGGCAGCATTGGCTGTGATTTGGTGGGCTGTCGATCCAGGGTGGTGGTGGGACCTGTGTCCCACTTGGGAGAAGCCAAGTGTTGCTCTTCCAGTGCCAGGTCTGCAGTGCCATTTCTTTGTAAATGGCCAGTGCACATCATGTCACAGCTGCTCCTGCGTTGAGTGTCTGCCGCCTAGTGGTCAGTGCGCATCATAGCGACCGGTCAGACGGTTAGAGGGACACTTAGCATATTAGCCTTTTGTATATATATAGATTGTTAATCTCTTACTGTGCCTAAGATCTAAGTTAAACTTTATCATAGGTATGAATGTATAGGAAAACACAATATATATAGGGTTGGGTACTACCCATGATTTCAGGCATTTACTGGGGGTCTTGATACGCATCCCCTGCTGATGGAGGGGACTGCAGTAACTATTAGTGTATAGCTTTAACAATACATTAGACAATATTCACATTGGTTATGAAGGTGTGGATGGGGTATGTTGGAAGGCAGAAGAAAAATTCAGTGACCTTAACTAATTAGAGAAATGCTCCATCTAAAACAGGATTATATTCAATAGGGAAAATTTCAAAGGCCCCATGAGGACAACAACAAATTATATGGGTACTGGGTGGGAAATTCTTGGCTAGATATAATAAGTCCAGCCCCCCAAGAAATTATGGGTCCAACTGAGCTATTATTGGTTGAATGAGAGGCAGCAGTGGAATGCTGTCCTTAAAAAAGGAAACAAATTGTAGTGTATTAGGAGTGAAAGTATCACATGGTAGAGCTGAAGTAATCCTTTTGCTACACTTGGCTCTTCTCAGAGATTGTGGTTGGTGTGTAACATTACATTTTAATAAAGTGTTACAGAAACTAAAGAAGGTTCATTTCAAAAAAGGAAATATGTTTTAAGGGGATGGGAAATGGGAATTATAATGGCTATTTAATCTGGAGAAGAAAAGGCTGACAGGTGACTTAATACATATGTTCTGGTGTACACACAGGGAAACTAATATGGTGGATCCTTTCCAGATGTTTTCCTTTTCCACTGAGACAAAGAAAAAAGGAAAGTGTTTTTAAAAAGAGAGCTTTAGATCTGTGGTTTTCAAATTGTGTCCTGCAGACTTTGAGTGTTCTTATCTTGACTTTTATGTGCTTTATATGTTAAGACTTTCTTATTTGAATTTGCTTTAAAAACCTTGTTCTTATGTTAAACAGTTGTGAAAAGGAAAGCTTTTGGTAATACAAAAACCATAGAATTCTATTTCAGGGTGGGACTTTAAAAAGAATCTTTATCCATACTCCCTCATTTCCTAGATGAGAAATTGGAGGTCCTGAGAGGTTAAGTGACTTGCTCATAAAGGACTTCCTAAACATCAGGATTTTAAAGCATCAGAGCAGATTATCAGAGGGAACTAAGTCTTTATGAAGACTTCAGTGAAATAGGATAGAGATGTGTTGAATGGTTTAGATCAGGATTTCCGAACTGGTGGACGGGTTGTAAAAGGCAGTAACAATATCTACATCAATTTCTACTTGTTAAAAAGTGAGAAATAAAATCATTTGAAATTTTTTTTGCAGGTCAAAATGGAAGTTTGAGAGTCTCTGAGTGCATGCGTGCAGAGTGAGCCTACTGGGCTTGTCATAGACATTCAGCAACATTCCATGAACAGACACTTGGCTCAGTTACCCTCTTGCTAAATACCTTCTTCAGAGGGGTGGGTGGTTTTTACTGTTTTATAACTGTCAGTATTTGAATTCTCATTTACATATGGATTTTTTTTTAAGATAGAAGACAAATTGTCCTGAATAAAATGGATCAATGAGAAATGTAATCATGGTTATTATTTCGCAAATGACTTACTAGTAAGATGATTCTCACCCCACCCAGAGGATGCATTCATATAATGAAAATTCTTATATAGGACAAATACATAATTCTCTGTATGTATTTATAATAACTTTTATTTATTTATTTATTTTTTTTATATATTTTATTGATTTTTTACAGAGAGGAAGGGAGAGGGACAGAGAGCTAGAAACATCGATGAGAGAGAAACATTGACCAGCTGCCTCCTGCACATCTCCCACTGGGGACGTGCCCGCAACCAACGTACATGCCCCTGACCGGAATCGAACTCATATAATGAAAATTCTTAGACGCTCTATCCACTGAGCCAATCTGTATGTATTTATAATAACTTTTATATAAACACTAGAGGCCCGGTGCATGACATTCGTGCACTGGGGGGAGGGGTCCCTCAGCCCGGCCTGTGCCCTCTCCTAGTTTGGGAGCCCTTGAAGGATGTCTGACTGAAGGCTTAGGCCTGCTCCTGCAGGGATCGAGCCTAAGCCTGCAGTCAGACACCCTTAGCACTGCCACGGAGCCGGGAGAGGCTCCCGCCACAGCTACTGCACTCACCATCTGTGAGCCTGGCTTCTGGCTGAGCAGTGCTCCCCCTGTGGGAGCACATTAACCACAAGGGGGCAGCTCCTGCATTGAGCGTCTACCCCCTAGTGGTCAGTGTGCGTCTTAGCGACTGGTTGTTCTGCCCTTTGGTCAATTTGCATATTAGCCTTTTATTATACAGAATAATTGTGGAGGTATGTTTGCAAATAATTGCTTGAAACTATTTCTTTTATCTCATTAATTACAAACAAAATACAACAATTATTTTTAAAACCCCCAGTTGGTTTTTAAGTACAAAGTATAAGAACTACAAACATCAAAAAATGAAAGTATTTTGTGTCAATTTCTGATATGTAGTAATATTTCAGTCTATGTTTAAATATGCATTTAGTACAAAATCTAAAGAGAATATATTATTGATTTGAATTTGTCAACAAATGATGCTTTTTAAAAATAACTTATTCAAGAGAAGTCATACAATAGAAGTTCACTACATAAGAAAAGAGGAATTTATTTTTATATTTTTGTTTAATAAATGTTATTAAAATTGGGTTAAAACAAACTTTGAGAGAATGGGAATGGGGAGGAGGAGATTAATGGGGGGGAAAAGGAGAACATCTGTAATACTTTCAACAGTAAAGATAAATTTTAATAAATAAATGAAACTAAAAAATTGTATAGTTATCTAAAATATAATATTTTTGTGACCTCCCTTTTTATGTGCCATACAAAAATTTTAAAAACAACCAAAAATGCCTAAGTATTTCTTGAAATAATAGTTAAGGGGACTCAGAGAACAGAAATATTGAAAAATTCTGATTTAAATGGACCCCATTCAAAAGAAAAATTTCTCCAAGGCCTCAAATGCTTACTTAAAATTTTTTATTGTATTTCTTAAGTATGTAAAAATAGAAAACGATTGACATTTTTATATCTATAACTCCTATACAACTGTATTACTATAACACATTTACATGGTAAATAAAAAATAAAACTACAGAACCAAAAAAAATGAAATTAACATTTACATGATGGGTTTTGTCAAAATTAAGTCATCTCTTGAAGTGTGAATCTAGCAACAAGAATCACAGCATACTTTTTTCTAAGTTCAGTCTGATGCTATAGCTTGCCATGCAATGTAATTCTCTATTTGAACCACTGTGGAAACTTGTATTCAGTGTACCATGACTTTGTTTGGTTTTCACATGGTGTGAACATATTATATATTAAAGTCTGTTCTTTTCTTATTAGTTTTAAACATTTAGAGTAATGTGGCTTGGCACCATCATGATTGTAATCATAAATACAGATATTGAAAGATGGTCATTTGGATGAGTTACGATGTTTGTAATAATTTGTTAAAAATTACAGCAAGCTTGGCCAGCATGGCTCAGTGGTTGAGCTTTGACCTTTGAACCAGGAGGTCACGGTTCAATTCTCAGTCAGGGCACATGCCCAGGTTAGTGGCTCGATCCCGAGTGTGGGGCATGCAGGAAGCAGCAAGTCAATGATTCTCTCTCATCATTGATGTTCCTATCTCTCTTCCTCCCTCTCACTGCCTCTCTGAAATCAATAAAATATATATTTTAAAAATTAACAACAAAATGAAAACATTAAAATTAAAATGTCTTGAAGAAAAAAAAAAGAGAAGCCAAAAGTATTATTTAAAGACTATGGAGGGTCCATGAACTCAAGTTGAATAAAAACTGGTTTTGGTGGTATCTGGTCTTCATTCTTGTAAATACCTTTGGATCATATAATTATTTTTTATAATAAATAATTTGAATCAATGGCTGAGGCAAGCATGGAGAGTTTAAACTACTGGAAAGTCTGAATGTTAGTCAATTCTTTTAAAAAATATGGGGTTCTTTCCTATATCAAATAAGTATATGACCCCCAAAGTTGTCTGCAAGTTCAATCCTTTTTTACTTGTTTGTTCTTTAGTTCCTTTTTTCATTCATTCAAAGTCCTGTGTAATCACTAGATAAGAATGACATGTACTAGTGTGACAATTATTTGTATTTTGAATGGTGTTTTCTGGGGGGCTTGTAAGTGCTTCAGTTCTTTTAAGTATTTTAAACAAGCTTGTTTACACCACTAGCAGTAGTGAGGGAGGGAATCTACGGTAATTTGACGTGCAGCCCAGCTTCTGGAATCAGTGTGTAGGGGCACCAGAGAAACACCCTCAAAACTTTGGGGTAAGATTATTTTTTGGAGTGAAATAAAGGCGCATAAACATGTATAAGATAAGGTCAGCAGAATTCTTAGGCCTCCTGAGTACCTTGAGAGGTAGTGGCCACAAGAATTCCAGGCAGTAGAAGGGCATACTCCTGTTGTAAATAATAAACGCCTCCTCATCAGTCTCTTGTGGTTTGATGAGTGTGGGGGCCAGTTCAGCTCTGGATGGATGGACCGGTGAAGCTGGAGACCAGGCATTGGCCTGTGGTGGCCTCAAAGATCAGGCATAGGTGTGCTGACTGATCCTGCTGCCTCCCTCCCTTTCTATTATTTCTGTGCTAAACTATGGTGGGCCTGTTGAAATAATTTGGAATTCGGAATCATCAGATTCCTACTTACTAATACCTTATAATGCATTGCCATCCTAAAAAAACTTGACTGTGATTTTGCTCCAGACAGGTTAGGCCCCTGCATTATTGCCCCTATTGTATATAATGCCTTGTGATGCTCCCTGATAGTCCTTCTCACAATGTGTAGTTACACATTTATTTTGTGACTCATTGACTACTGTCGCCAGAGTGGCAGGGACCACACTTCTATCTTATCTCGATGTCACAGCAACATATCAGTGCAAAACACTACCTGACTTAGAGTCAGTGATCATGAAACTAACAGTTCTAATTCCTTTCACCTTTACAGTTAAGCAATGGAGATCAAGTTTTAAGCTTCCTTTACAAAATAAAATTTGAAAATGTTTCCCAATCATCTGGTTTGCCACTTTGTAGACCCTCAAAAATTTTTTCTCTATTTAAGTGATAAATAATTTAGAAAGATCATTTATAAAATTAGTTTGTTTTCAATTTCTTTTAATCCTTTTTTCCTTTACCACCTTCTCAAGATTCAAAATTCTCCCCAGTAGTTTAAACGCTAGGCCACTGTTTCCTGTATTCTTTATTGTCTTTGTGAATCCTTCATAATACATCGGCAGGAGGGAGACAACTCTGAAAATAAAAGTCAGTTCTCTCCCTGGAGTCAGAGGCTCCTCACCCCCCTTTCTTTCCACGTGTCGGAGGACTTTATAGAAGCAGCTCGGCAGAAGACGAACCCACATGCAATGTGTCCATTTGTTCCCATATTATTGGTGCCACAATGGAGCATAACAATGTTTTTTACAAAATATTATTTTTTAAAATAATTAATCTTTTATTGAAATTGTTGAATAGTTTATATTAAAGTTAATTTGATTTAAAAATGAGGAGAGGGCCGAAACTGGTTTGGCTCAGTGGATAGAGCGTCGGCCTGCGGACTGAAAGGTCCCAGGTTTGATTCCGGTCAAGGGCATGTACCTGGGTTGCGGGCACATCCCCAGTAGGAGATGTGCAGGAGGCAGCTGATCAATGTTTCTCTCTCATTGATGTTTCTAACTCTCTATCTCTCTCCCTTCCTCTCTGTAAAAAATCAATAAAATATATTTTTAAAAAATAAAATAAAATAAAATAAAAATGAGGAGAGGAATCAATTTCAAAAAATATACTCATGTTGAAATCAAATAAGCCAGCCAGACCAAGTACAAACCAAGGAATTCTGCATAAAATACTAATTTAGAGATAAGTTCCAGAGCATCACAACACCAACAAGTTGTCCTTTTTGTGATCTTTGTTACTAGAACAGGAGATTGAAGAAGCTAATACAGACATAAAAAAAATCCAGCGTTCAGTGGGCTAGGTGAATTCTGCTGAGAGCTTAGGTGATCGAGATGCAAGATCAGAATCCACAATGTAAAACTCATTCAGCCAGCTCTGAAAGAGAATGGTTTTTCTATATGTCACCCCCTTTCTCTTACTGCCACCACCATAAACTCTTCCAGGTTGGGCACAACTTGTTTTTCTTTGTGTCCTAATATCTGTGAATTCATAACATGGTTTCCAAACATATTTTCTTTCACTATACATGGCTGATAGAGGGATATTAGTTCAAGGAAGAAGCAATTTCGATAAATAAAATTATTTTCAGTAAATAAAAATAGGCTCAGTAATAGATCAGAAACTGTTTTTATCTCTGTAAATATAGACTTAAAATTAAATGGAGTACAGAAACTATATTCTGATATATTAGTTGGATAAACAACAAACTGGATTAATTTTTTTTACAGAACTTTTAAAAAAGAATTTTTGTTACTAAGTATGCTTATATATTGCAGAAGTTACTAAGTATGGTTAGACATCATAGAAGTTCACTGAGGGTGGTTTGAGTCTGTGCCCTGATCTGTTTACATCAACATTTGTAGGTTTTTTTTGGACCCCCGTCTTTGCCCCCAAAAGTGTATAACTGATTCATAACGGTAATTGATTCAACCTACTTGATGTAAGTGTGCTCCTAAAAGTGAAAGGCCTACACAAATTACAGCTAAAAAGTGTTCAATTGTCCTTAAACTCATCAAGGTATAAACATCATTAAAAATTTTTACCTAAATGTCCACTGATCAATAAATGGATTTAAAAATGGTGTGTGTGTGTGTGTGTGTATGTGTGTGTGTGTGTGTGTGTGTAAAATGGAATATTATTCAGCCATTAGAAAGAATGAAATCTTGCCATTTGCAAAAACATTGATGGATCTTGAGGGCATTATGCTCAGTGAAATAAGTCAAACAGAGAAAGACAAATACCATACAGTCTCACTCATATGTGGAATAAAAAAATTTTTTAAAAAAAGCAAAACAAAAAATAAATAAAACAGGTGTATACAGAAAACAGATTCCTGGTTGCCAAAGGTAGGGGTTGGGGGTGGTAGAGGGTGGGTGAAATGGGTAAAGATGGTGAAAAGGTATGCATTTCCAGTTATAAAATAAATAAGTTATGGGGATGTAGCAAGGTTACTATAGTTAATGATGCTGGACTTTATATTTGAAAGTTGATAAGAGAGAAGATCTAAAACGTTCTCATCACACACACACATTATAACTATGTGTGGTGCTGGATGTTAACTAGACTTAGTGTGGTGATCATTTGCAATAAATACAAATATAAAATCGTTATGCTGTATATGTCAATTATATTTCAACAAAAATACCTTTGGGGAGTTTACTAGTTGTTGGTGCACAAGGTGTGATTATAAAATAATGGGAAGGCTTTCATAAGCCACAGGCAAAAATGTGCCTGATCAGAGTCACACTATGAATGCTGATGATGAAGTTTTTGAGGTAGACTCGTAAGAATCATGGTATTATAGTAAGTTACATATGGGAAGGCCCATAAAAACCATCTAATCCAACCCGTTTCATTTAGAGAAGACAAATTCAGGTGAACTGTCTTGCCTAAGGACACAGGGAATCAAGGGCAAGCCAGGAAGAATTGCACAGGGTTATTTATATGAACTGTCTTGCAGTGTGCATGCCCTGTTGCATATGCCTTGCTGACAAGCCTGAAGGGATCAACTGTGCACCAGCTAGCACTTGAGAAAACCTGTACGTAGCTGAAGACTTCCCTCACTGCTCTCACGAGACTGTCAGGGTTATTTGTTCTCTGGAGTCTCTAGAAAGCCAAGTCCCTATCAGAGCTTGAGCTGATGTGGGGTCCATTGGGTGACTGGGGGTGTACTCTGAGGCAGATGGAAGATCGGGATCCTCCGATTCAGACAAAGTTGCAGGACCAGTTCACTGATAACATCTTTATATTCTGCTCTCAGATTATTTCATGAGAACTGTTTATGACAGGCAGACGCACTGGTTCCAATACCAGGGGTGGGGTGGGGTGGGGGTGGGGGGACAAACATGGTACTTTATGAGTTGGAAATCAGGTTCATACCTGAAATACTTGCAGACAAAATTACAGTTCTGACTTAGATGAAGACTGCTCAGCGGACAAGTGAAATCTGAAAAAGAAAAGGGCCTGATATGGATTATACTGGCAAGTTACCCAGGCATTTCTCTTCACCTATTGTGCCCCTTATCAGTGCGAAAGAGATAATTTGGTCACCTTTCTTTTCACTCCCCTGTTTATTACAAGGTTCTTTTAACATAGAAGTCAGGTAAGGCAACACTGGAATTTCAAAATTTCGAAGTGTAACTAGACATTAGGATTTACCCTCTGAAAGAGAGTGAAACTAGGAAATGATCACACATAGTGTATGAGATTAGCTATCGAGAGAAATAACACAAGGCCACAGAGCAACATAAATGGTTAGACTCAACTATGAAAGCTGAAGTGTGATGAGTTGTCTAAAGGAAGAGGTGTCAACTGAAGGCAGGTAGCCAGCATGGAATCTAGATGGAATGGAATCTAATGAGCAAGAAATTGACTGTGTTTATCTGCCCTGGACAAAAAAGACACATGCGTTGGTCCCTTGAGAAGTGTTCTTTACTGTGTGGGAGAGTTTGCTCAGTGGCTTTACCTTGATCATTCTTCTCTCTGCTCTGATTTCAAGTCCACCAAGGGAATTTCTGATAAATAATTCAATTTGTAAGAATGAGGATAGGGTAATAAATGCTCATTCTACGAGGTAGACATGAGTAGTTCAGCCACTTAAAAAGCATGTTCTTTTCCCATTAAATATTAGTAAGTCTAGGGATGAATATATACTTTATCTCAATTCTGGTTAGAATATGCCAGCCCTCGCTGGTTTGGCTCAGTGGATCAAGCATCGGCCTGTGGACTGAAGGGTCTTGGGTTTGATTCTGGTCAAGAGCAAGTGCCTTGGTTGCAGGCTTCTCCCCAACCTGGGCCTTGGTTGGGATCTGGGCAGGAGGCAACCAATTGAGGTGTTTCTCTTACATTGATATTTCTCTCTGTCTTTCCCTCTCTCTGAAAATCAATGGAAAATTATCCTCAGATGAGGATTAAAAACAAACACCATGTCAGACTACAGAGACTGCTCAGCGCTTTAAAAGTTGAGTTTCTGTACCTGAAAGTTAAGAGTCAATTCTGTAACATGGTGACTCCCACCCACATATTGCCACCTGATGACCAATTGGACCCCCTCTAGCACATAGAGAGGCAGCTCATTCTATGCAGACTACATCTTTGTTTCTTATATCCTTAATGTTCATTTATCTCAAGCCTGGGAGATTTCATCAGCAATGCCTACCCCATTAGCCACCATACTAGCAATGCTCTACTGGAAGCTTTGAGACCCCTTACCAGTTTGCCAAGGTAGTGAGCTCAGCTTTCTAGTGCCATTCAATACTTCTGAAGCCTAGAGACCATAAGGGTGCTCAGGCTATTTAAAATGTTCAGTCGCTTTTACTTTTGACTTAAATGATTTCAACCAGTATTGATAACAGTGGGAACCTCAAGTAGATCAGAAACTCTAATTGGCAATTATATATTATTTAATAATAGAAGAGTTCATTATAAATTTTTTTTCTATTGACTAGGAATCCCCCCTTACACCCTTCCCCAAAATAGGGTCTAAGAGAAAGAGAAAAAAGAAAGAGGTTTTTGGTGGTGGCTTTTGCTATTATTAGCTGACACACTGAAGTCTCCTCCTTAGACCATGCTGAGCCTAATGACTTAGAGATAGAAAAGGAGTATGCCTTTGAGGGAGAAAGAATGAAAAGAGAGAGCCTGTAAGTGCTGAGTGTCCGTTATAAGCTATACAGTATGTCATTTGCTTCCGTATGTTGTCTCATTTAATTTTAATATCAACTCTGTTAAAAAAAGAAGGAATTATTATCTGAGGCTCAGAGAGTTAGGGACTGACTGAAGTCACTATCTGAGCTCGGGTTTCAAATGAAGTCTGCCTGATGCCAGAGTTCAAAGGCTTTCTATTATTGCTTATGACCTTTAGAAGTCAGTGGGGTGGAATACTAATGACTCCAGACCAAAGTTAAGTTTTGCAGGGCAAAATTCAGAAAAGCCATCCAAGAGTCTTTAGCCTTTCATCCCTCTTTCTCCACTGGCAAAAGGCAGTTTGCAACATGAACTTTCTCCATCAGCATTAGCCTAGATCAGTGGTTCTCAACCTTCCTAATGCCGCGACCCTTTAATACAGTTCCTCATGTTGTGGTGACCCCCAACCATAGAATTATTTTCGTTGCTACTTCATAACTGTAATTTTGCTACTGTTATGAATCGTAATGTAAATATCTGATATGCAGGATGTATTTTCATTGTTACAAATTGAACATACTTAAAGCACAGTGATTAATCACAAAAACAATATGTAATTATATATGTGTTTTCCGATGGTCTTAGGCGACTCCTGTGAAAGGGTCGTTCGACCCCCAAAGGGGTCGTGACCCACAGGTTGAGAACCGCTGGCCTAGATGGAAAGGAGGAAGATACTCCCCTTCTTCCTCCTACCCTCCACTTTCCGTCTTCTATTTGAATGAAAGAACAGCTTTTCAAAAGATACAATAAGACAGAAAAACCTTAACATAAACCATGAAAGATGAACATCGAATGAGGAAAGACAATGGATAATGGATCAGTAAACCCTGGGGGAAGCAAATTTTCTCAGAGCTTCCTGGTAACCAAGGCAAAAAGAGAAACATGTTGTGTTCCACAGCTTTCATTGTCAAATAAGGAAAGGACTATTAGTTCCTTATGAAAAACAAGTGTTTTTGTTGTTACTCATAGCTCTGAAGGGAATTTATCATCTGAGTTATCCTAAAAGAGATATTGAATGACAAAAGTGAGAAAATACAAGAGAATAGTTTTGTTTTTAAAAAATTAAACTAAGATAATTTTTTGTCTACTACAGATGCCTCTTTGACAGATAACTTTGGCAGATGAGTGACTTTTTAAGTTCTGGATGTTGATTCGGATTGGCACAATAGCTTTTGATGTGTTGATCAAAGAAAGTCTTCCCTTGAGAGTCTTCAAAAGCCTCCTTCCATGGTATCATTCAGAATATTTCTCCTACAAGTTTTTAAGTGTCCTGCTACTGATATGCTTGTTTCTCTCCTTAGATTGAACCATTCATGAGCATTTATCTGTCTGCTTTGTTTCTTGTCGCACACGTCAGAAATTGAAACTTTCTATAGAACACTTAATTTGGACTTGAATAATCCATTTCTTCTTTGTCACATTTGTTAGAATCATGACTATTTTTAGTTATTTTCCCAGTTTTTTCCTAATAACAGTTATGCAATAGGATTTCTGCTCTTTGAGGACAGCTTCTGCATCCATCAATTTTGTGTACCTCTGACACCATACAGGTATATACTTTTCTTTTTATGTAAAGTAAACTTTACTGAAGTTTGCAGGAAGACCAAGCTGGGGCGATTATATTGTAACTGCACAATAAATTTACAGCTGATTTCTAATAAATTTTTTATGATTGTGATGAAAGTAACCTAAGCAAACACCTTATAGAAAAGTAAAATTATAGAAAAATTAACTTGCCATTATAGAAAAATACCTTTTGTTGAAAATACAAAAATATTTTTAAAAAATGAAATAGAACTTGCCAGTTGTTTGTTTGTTTTTAAGTTGACACTTTAGGAATTTTTTCTTCCAATACTTTACAGAAGGACTTTTCAAGGACTACAGAGGAGGTTGGAGTGAAAATACACGACTCTCTCCAGCAGCGTTGCTTGCAAAGCCATGTACCTTGGACTTGCATTTGACTGGAATTGCTCTGTGGGTTTCTTCTAATTCCCTGGGCTGCGGGCAGCTGCCTTCACACAAGCCGGTAAGATGAGCCCAACACCAAATTATCACATCCGGGTGGTCTTCAGTGTGGGAAAGAGCCTCAGCTGTGAGTTAACAGGCTGTGAAAAAACCATTTGGGCAAAACAAACTATCTTCAAATATGGCACTTTGCTTTTCGCTCTAAGTGTCCTTTCCCTCTCACTGAATACTTTCTCATTTCCCCACCCCCTTGCCTGAGAACTGTTGGGGCTTCCCCTTTCAAGATACCTATTTGGTTCAAATTTTTTTTTAATGGTCCATCCTTTGAGAGGGAGGGGAGGACTGATGGATGAGTTGTGTTCCTGGTGGGCAGAATTCGTTTTGCATCATCCCCTCAAGATGCCCTAGCTTTGGTCATCTCCTTTTCCTGGTTTACATCACCCAGGCTTCCTGTCTCCCTTGGCGGCCTGGTGTGAGTCTAAAGTCAGAGATTTCTGGCAAAAGGCAGTTTGCAATATGTACTTTTCTCAGAGCCCAGCTGCTGGAGGGGGAGACCAAGCTGTGAAGACCCTGCTCTGTTGGTGTCCTTGCCTGGGCTGGAAGACTTTGTCTTCTGCCAATGCCCAAGCGGGGACTGGGAAACTGTTTTTCAAGATGCTTGTGCATATCAAATAGGCTTCCCAGAGGCTCCTTCCTAGCTGCTTCTGCATTTCAAAGAGGGTTTACTTACCCCATTAGTTAAGTCGGCACGTTTAAGGCGAAGAGGCTTTGTACAGGTGTGGAACTCTTTAGGAAGGACTTTCTATAGGTTCCCCTGTGCTGAGCAGACAAAGAAATTCCTGCATTGGTTGCTATGCTATTTCAAAAAATGCTTTGTTGCTCTAAGGAGAAAAACAGACACTTTAGAAAGAGAAGTTTTCCCAGAATATTGTAGACCTGGCGCGAGTGAATGAAGCTAATATTTTTCTTCCCTTAGCCGATCCATCTTGGCAATTACAGTTACACGTATCTGTTATCATTTAGCTTGTTAGTGCCATTAAGCTTGTTAGTGCCATTGTCATCGTCTCCTAGTTAGCCCTATGCCTCCAGTCTCCCATTTCTCCAGTCCCTCCTACACACTACAGCTAAAGTGTTCTTTCTAACATAAAAATCATATCATGTTTCCCACTTAAAATATTTTCAGGGACCCACAGTAGGCAATGCCACTTTTTTTTAGCATGGCGGGGAAATCCTTCCTGCCCTGGCCCCTGCCTTCATGCCCAACCTCACTCTCCCATGGTTAGTCTACTTTCTAAGAGCAGGAGAGGACCAACATTTACCAGCACTCATTACCAAGTACTAGTGTTTTATAGTGCACTTTGATCCTCTTAATGACGCCAAGAAGTAGAGGTTTCCATTTTACATACGGGAAATAGAGTCATTTAACTCCTCTAAGTCTTCATCTTCTAAGTGGTAGAACCTAGAGTCCCTCCCAGGTGGTCTAATGGCAAAGTCTGTGGGTTTAACCACTATACAACACTGCCTCGTCTGCTGAATTGCCAGTTGTTTCTGATGTATAACTTCTCATGTCCTGTTTCCACTTTCTGGAAAGGTCTATTCCATATGCTCAACTGGCTGGCTCCTTCTCCACCATAAGGTCTGGGCTCAGTTGTTAACTCCTCTGGAAGTCTTCCCAGGCTCCCCAAGGCGGAGTTAGGCAATGGCATCTCGCCAGCCGTAGCTTCGGATCAGTGTGGGCAGTTAGCCCTTATGAATTGTGTAGGATTCTTTACATCTCTGTTTTTCTGACTAGACTGTGAGTTTTTTGGAGGGAAGGGATTTTATCTTTGTATTCCTCATGTCTACTTCAGTGCCTAACAACACAGGACTAGCTGGTGCTCAATAAATTCTTGTCAAATGGAATGCATGTAAGAATGAATGGATGAGTGTTGGGGGAATATAATTCACACAAGGTTTTCTTATTCTTAATCACCCTTTGAAAGTCCATTGTCTGGTGCAAAAATTCCCTGTCAAAGGTTTCTACATTCCTCAGGGTCCTTGAGGATTGTAATGGACTCCTGGGGCTATTTTCAATATTCCAAAAAAGCTAATGAAAACCATTACATTAACTGGAGGTAAGTCCATATAGGCTAAATAAAGTGTCAAATTTCTTTGCTTTGGGCTAAAACTATATCAATTTGGTGTGGTAACAGAGATTTTCTCCTAATGATTAGAAACTCCAATTGGCAGGAAAAGCTATGTGTGATTAATAAAACAATAAGAAAATATATTATCTGCTACTTCAATACTGCTTGTTTAGGGGGAGACATTTCTCAAAGATTGGAATCATAGGGCAAACTCCTGACAAAAGTAATCCTTATGGTACAAATATGGGAAGGTCTCTGCCTTCATTAATGGACTCGTGTAGTCCACAGCCTTCTTATCTGCACCGAATCTGCTTCTCAGAAAGCTGAGGGAATTATATTATCATTGGGCACATGCAGCTTCTCCATTGAATATGTTTTTGAACATTTCCATTGACATTTAATTGGATGTAAGAGTGATCTGGTTTCTTTATCTGTCATCCGTTGATCATCAAATTAACTACAGCTTATTGAGTTAAATTTATGTTCTTTTCAAACATTTTATTGTTGCCATCTTCCAAAATAAAAGAAGGGAAAAAAATAAAAGATAAGAGAGCAAAGGAGACAAATGAGTTTTTCTTCCTTTCCTATGGCTTCTGGCCAGTCTGTTTTGGTTATGAAAACAGCCAGCTTCTTTTTTGAAATAAAATACAAATCCCCAATTTGTCAAAAATTTGTATTGACTTGGTCTGGAATACACCATTATTGTAAATTATTTCATCCCTGTCAGTGACAGCAAAAAAGGTCCTTCATTAGTAGTTCTGGCTCTATCGCAAACCTTTCCGTGATCTAATTTGGTCTTATGATTTATTATAAAATTTATAGTGTGTAAACATTACCATAACCTTTGGAGTAGTAAACTCATCAAACCTTTTGTAATATCTCCTCCATCCCTTGTATTGGTTGGCTGACACATCTTCTTAGATTGTAAATATTCTTCCATTTCTTGCTTACCATCTTTATAGATAAGACTACTCTTTTTTTATTTTATTTTATTTCTGACTTCCAAAGTCATCATCATCAAGCCTCATGAAAGTTCGCCATCAGGCTCTGATATCTGCAACACCAGGTTCCATTCCATCCGAAGCACAGCCATTATCTGTTAGTATCTCCTCCCTCTGGCCCATCGTCCACAGAGAAGCTGGAATTTTTTATTCAAAAGCCAAATTGGATCCCACTTGTCCCCTGATTAGAAATCTTCCAGGGCTCCTCATTGCTGACATCTCTGACTCCAAATTCCTTGATGTGGTGTTCAAGATCCTTGACAATTTGTCTTCAAGGCTAATTTTTTAGTGTCAATTGCCACCAAAGCCACTGAGTTCCTTCCCCCTCCAACCAACTTGGATGCTTGCCTTTCTCCAACATGGTGTGACCTCTCATGCCTAGAATGGTCTTGCCTTCCTCTTTCATTCACACTTATTCTCCAAAGCTCTGCTCCAATGTCATCACGTTGTGGGAGTGTTTACTCATTCTTATTTTATATCAGGTGTCGTCTTTTCATTTGTATTATAATTAGCTGTGTCTATCTCTTTCATTCCTGTGAGCTCTTTGAGGGCAGGGGTTGAATTTTATTTATATTGTATCCCCAGGTCCAATGGCTTCCAATCACTGGAAGACCATAAAACTTACCAATCAATTTGGGGCACTTTTGAGAGTGCAAGTGGGCACTGTTAATAATTAAATCAGGGCCACAGGAATAAAGCAGATTTTCTTAGGCAATACAGGATCTATTCTCACCCTACCAAATCACTCCAAGCCTTTTAATGTCTCTGCTTTCACCTACTTTTCAGTTTTCTCTTTACCCAATCTCCTTCCCTGCCACCCACCCAGTGTGGATGCTTCACTCCAGCCTCACCAAACTGCCTTCAGTTCCATGATGGTTTCTGCTATTGCTATTCCTCTGCCACGTCCACCTGGAAAACTTCTTCATTTTTCAAGATTCTCTTGTGCATAATTCCTGAGAGAAGCTTCCCCTGACTTCCCCAGATTGGACTAGGAGCTCATTCTGGGATGCATGCCAGCTAAAAGCACCCACTGCTTTGTATTTCACCGATTTGCTAACTTTGTTGCCTTGCTCAACTTGAGTAAGTTAGAGCTTGGTGAGGCAAGGGCTATATCTTACTCATCTCTGATTTCTAATCACCCAATACTGTTTTAATAAATGTCACTTGAATTAAGTATAACTTTAGAATTGCCATAGCTTTTAGGTGGCAAACTCATTAAATTTTTTGTAACATCCCCCTTTATTATTTAACACATATTTCTGGGATTGAAATTATTTTTCCATTTTAATAAATATTATATTGCTGCGATTTTATGATTTTATTTGAAATGTAACAGATCTTTGGGTCTTTTGCACTATTTAAAAAAAAATAGCTCCTGGACCAATAATCCTCTAACTAGCATTCTTGCTTTGAAAAATTTTGAGAGCATGTCTAGAATCAATTTGTTTGAAGAATGTTAATTCCACATTAAATATCTTGGAAAATTTGGCAACAACATGAATTTCTCCGTACCTTATAATTGTATCTCCTTGGCTTAATTTCGGCCAGCTTTCTGAAATCCTGCGCATTTGAGTGATTGAAGTTTCAGAACGAGCTTTGGAAGTGGGATGGAAGAGGAGCAACCTGTTTCCTAGCAGAAGAACTTAGGAATCACATCCATGCACCTTTCTTGGGAAAAAATGCTCTTCTCTCATTTCAATGCCCCATGGCCAGGTGTAGCCCAGGCCCAGAAAAGCGGTACTTAGACAGCGGATGAGGGGCTTGTCCCATTTCCACCTCAGGGCCCGTAGTTTCTCTCATCCATGGGAACACTCGTGCTGGATGAGAGAGGAGAATTACTGAAATCGGGCACAGTCTGTGGGCACCTAGCACTGTCTGTTGCACTCTAACCTGCCCACAACCATTGCATGAAACGGGAATGAAAGCATATTTGGCAATATTTGTAGTGAATTACACCCAGTTGAGATCTTTGAAGTTCATAGATCTTGGACAAAAAATGAGGAGAGTAGGAGAGAGAAGAAAACATCTCAGAAGATAGCACCCAAAGAGAATGATTATTCACTTTAAAATAAATGTCTAGAACTTTAGTTTGTAATTGCTTTAATATAGTCCCTTAGATTCCTCAGGGTGTTGCTTCTGCTCCTATCCCTTGTACTGTTCTTTTTTTTTTTTCCAGTTTATTCAGGAAATACTTGAAAAGTGCTCATTGTACCTAGGGCACCACTAGAGGCACGGGGAGAACAGAGGAGAGACAGCCCCCCCCCCCAACCCCCGTACTGGGGAGCCACTGTCCTGTTTGTCCAGACACAGGGAGTGACTTCCTCCAGACAGGCCTGCCTCAGGGGGAGCGGTTCCTGTGCAGGTTATTCTGGCTGCCCTGGATGTGTTATGAGCTCCTTTCTCCAAATAACACTGATGATCCCACAAGGCCCAATTAGTTGGGAGATTAGTATGTCCTAGGTGCTGTGCTTAATACTGTACAAATATTCTTTCGTATAATCCTCCCAGCAACCTGAGGTAAAGATTATTTTTAGACGAAGAAACTAAGGTTGAGAGAGGATAAATGACTCGTGCAAAGCCACCCGGGTAGTCAGCGTGCCGATGGCAGAGCTGGGATCGGTAGGGCTCTGCAGCCAGTTTCTCAGCCCTTACCCGCCTCAGTCGTGCATCGTCTCCTGTCTACCTTTAGCAGAAAATATTTGAAGCCTTCCCCCTGCCCCTGCCCCTGAATGTATAACTTGTCCCTTATTGAACATCTCACACAAGGACCCGAGAGAGTGGAGACCCCTTTCTGAACACTCTGAGTAGATGATGTGCCAATGATCAAAAGACTTTGAGAGCACTGTTACTCACCGGCCCATTCTGTTCCCAGGTCCCTACGCTCTCCCTTTTGCTGCCCTGCTATCATTGGCTTGATGGAGGCATTCCATTATACAACTGACTGCCCTGGTCAGAGTCCTAAAGAGAGTCAAAAACATAGTCCCCCCCCAGGAAATTGGACAAACATACATGAGTGAATTATAGGGGATGGTAGTCAGCCTTCAACGGAAGAGTTAGTGTAGAAACAGACCTCTATTGTACAGTCTCAGATAGAAACAAAGTAATGTAGATTTTGGCAGGAAATTATTATTTTTGACTGATTCTCAAACCCACAGTTTATGCCAAAATTCATTTCCCTGCTCCCAATCTACTCCAATTGCTTTTACAAGAACTTTTGATACTCTGAATTATTTTGGAATTTTGGGGGATATTCTGTGTTATTATGTGCAACAAATTCCTAGGAAATTATTCCAAAGTGTAACACAAGCAAAGAACAAGTTTTACTTGGACGTCAAACAGCCTCCTCAACCAATGCACATCATAATGCTTGCTAGGTATTTTTCAAAGATCGGAACATCTAACCACCTAAAGTATGTAGATAACAAACAACTGAACCGGGCTTACAATCCCGATATGTGCTCATTCCCAGACAGTGCTTGACACTGAGATTTTTTAGAGCGTGCTATAAACAGGGGGCTTTTAGGTTCTGGGTCACAGGTCCAAGTGCCCTCCAAATTAGTGACTATCGGATTTGTCTTTGTAAAATGAACCAGTGTTCTAACTTGAAATGAAGGGAGTGGAAGGGGAAGGGGGTCCTAATATAAGGTGACAGGATAAGATTTGACTTTGGGTGATGGGCACATGGTACAATATACAGATCTTGTAACATAGAAACCCACACCTGAAACCTATATGTTCATGTTGACCAATATCACCCCCAATAAATTTAATTTTTTAAAACAGGGGAAAAGTCAGTATTTGATGCAAAAAAAAAAAAAAAGAAATTTAAGGTGTGGTTAGATATTTAAATATGGCCTCACTTCTGATACCTATTGAAGGTTAAAGAAAAAATCTATTTGTGAACATAAAACAGTAAGTTAAAAAAGAGAGAAGTGTTTAAATTTCATTAAAAGAAACACATGCACACACATGCACACACACATTGGTTTTTTTTCTCTCTTATAATTGCATGTGCAGATAATAAATGTTTCTCTCAGATGAAAAGAGCAATTGGATAGTTTTTCTAATCTATCCAATTATCCAATGACAAAGTGTTTATCCAAATGACACTTTGTTCATTCCCATCACCGGGCTTCTGGTCAAAGCTTGGTCCCCAGTCTGGAATGCATACTATGCTCTTTCATCAACCTCCCAGGAACTCCCTACCTTTCAAGGCCGGATACTGTCCCACTTCTCAAGGAGCTTGTCTGACTTCTCCTTGCCACAGCAATTTCTCCTTCCTAGGAACTCAGAGCCTTTATGTCCTATCAAAGGCATTCCCTTGATACCATTCTGGAAACACAGTCTACCATTTTGGAAACTGTAATTTAATATTTTCTATATGTAAAGCACTGTGATGGTTTTATTAGGTTTTATGGTGTTAACATTTACTTTTTCACTAAGAATTTATGAAATCTTGCTTTCCCCCCTTAATTGGTTTTTATTTTCTCATAAAATAATTTCTCCTTAGAAATATTTTTCTAAGGTAGAAAGCAACTTTCTAGGTGAAAATCAAGCTTACTTTAAATATTCCTCTTAATCATTTCTTCATTCATTAAGCTAATATTCACTTAGCCCCTACTATGAGCATAATATTTGCTCAATTGAGTGCTATAGGAGGATACAAAACAATTTAACAAATATTTTCAAAGAGCTTACAGCCTACTGCAGACACACAGGAAATGTTACATGGTGATTCAACAGTACCTGGGATGTCACAAGGGCTGTGTGTGACTATGTTTCAAGGGAATGCCTTTGATAAGACATAAAGGCTCTGAGTTCCTAGGAAGGAGAAATTGCTGTGGCAAGGAGAAGTCAGACAAGCTCCGTGAGAAGTGGGACAGGATCCGGCCTTGAAAGGTAGGGAGTTCCTGGGAGGTTGATGAAAGAGCATAGTATGCATTCCAGACTGGGGACCAAGCTTTGACCAGAAGCCCAGTGATGGGAATGAGTGAAGTGTCATTATAGGGAATCACGCTGCACCCCGCGCCCCCAGGGGTGGTATGTAGTAGTTTCTTCAGAATGCAACGTTACCTGCAAAGACCATCCCTGAAACAGCATAGCAAACAATCTGAACAGCACAGTGTCTGGACCTGGGAAAGCATGCATGTGATAGGGCTTGAGTTGCCACGTAATCTTATATGGAGAAGTGAGGGTCCCAAAGCACGGTGAACATTTCTTCCCCTTTCTTCCCTCCCACCACTTTCCTTTTAAATAAATGGGGTAAAAAACAGATAAGCAGGAAACACAAAGCATTTGCTTTTGTTTTTACTTTCACGTGTGTAGTCTGTCTACACATAAAGTTATTTCTAAATTTGGAAAAACACCCATTCTTTGAACTTTTCTGTGAAGAGAGTCTGGTTTCAGTTGCAATGCACTTTGGCTTTCCACGACTTTTTTTGCAAGGAAGATTGTCTAATATCATCGAAACTGATTTCCTCCCATCTTTCTTCCGCTTTCTAGGCTTGAAAATGGTTAAGAACTTCAGTCAACCTTTTCTAGGCCAAATAGCTTTATCATTATCATTGTTTCCTTTAAGGGCTATTTCTCAAACTTGTAATCAATAAGAAAACATTTATTTCTACTTAAATGCCTCATATGCCAAGGTTGTAGATTTGATCTCTGGTCAGGGCCCATACAAGAATCAAACAATGAATGCATCAATGGTCAGGGCCCATACAAGAATCAACCAATGAATGCATCAATAAGTGGAACAACAAATCGATATATATATCAGTAAATTTTAAAAAATGCTTAAATGCCTCTGCGTTCTCTATATCCCACTTTAAAAGGTGGAGCTAAAGACAGTACAGAGTAGTCTAGGACAGCTTGTATCTGTACTGAGCATCAAGAAAAGGCCGCCTGTTTTTCTTTTACTAAATCAATCACACTTTTAAGGCTAAAGCAGGAACACCGATAGTTTGTGTTGATTATGACCTCTAGCTAGTTTTACTTAGCACATCACTAAATTAGTCCTGCAATTGTGTGGTTTTGCTTCCCATGTGAATTACACTATAGAACCTCAATCTGTTTATATCCACCCACTTCTCCAACTCATCAAGATCATTTGCACTTCTGTCCAGTTTTCCAAAGTGGAATGTACCACACCCAGTTTGAGGTCATCTTCAGACTTAATAACCATATTCTCTACAATCATCTAAATCACCACTAAAAATAGCATCAGGTTAAGACCAATCATGCTGGAATCCCATGAGATATGCATCTCTGGGCTGACACTGGACCATTAATAATTACTTACTGAGAAAGCCCTTCTACTTATGAATCTGCCTAATGAGGAGATGATTTCAGGATGTAATTCTTTAATTGCCCAATGACAAGGAAGACAAAATGTAAAGCTGTATAATAGAAATATTTCATATTTTTGCCGTCTGCTTGGTTTTACAACACTTGTCATGCTTCTGAGGAATATCATTTGACTAATTGTGATAGGCTTTTTAAACACAATTGCCTTGATTTTATCCAGTATGCCTGTGTGTGTGTGTGTGTGTGTGTGTGTGTGTGTGTGAATAAGACTGTAATATATTTCTAGATCTGAATGTTATGGTGTTGAGTCCAATATTTTTGAGTTTCCTGATTTCTTGTTTTTAAAATACAAACATGCATTTCTCTCTTTTGATCCATAGACACCTCACCTCAAGTTTGCAAAGATAATTGCTAGTGATTCTGTGATGATTTCATTGAAATGCCATACCATGGTGTTTGCCAGTAATTGTTTATTCATTCTGCCATCTGAGCTTGCAGGTCATGCATTAGCATATGCATTTGTATATTATAATGATATTCAATTTATTGAGTGGAGTCATCATCTGAAGCACTGTAAAAACACAAGGACAAAAGCAGTGCCTACCTCATATGTCACTTCACTGGGATCGACATGACAATTAAGGAATACAAACATAGAGGAAGGAGAGGTCAATCATACTGCCAAGACATGCTGGCTGGCAGCTAGCTGAATTTCTCTTTGGCACAACCCTTGGACTGCAGCCACTTTGATTTAGAGGAGACCCATTGTAGGAAAAGCTTTCCTGGAATGTGAGGATTTGGAGACGAGGTCTGGAAAAGAAAAGGGAGCTAGCTAGTTGGAGGTTGAACATAGATGGATTAGTATTAAAACCAGTGGATTGTTCTCATCCCTCTGTTCAAAGGGAATTCTGTGTATGAAGGGTATGTAGAGGGAGGGAGATTATTTAAAGGAGTCAACCCTTGTTGGGGTCCAACCCCAACGGGTCCAGGGATCCCCAAAGGTGTGGACGGAGTTGGCGAAGAATGAATGACATGGAAACTGGGTTCAGTTCATCAGCATAGCGAGGTTCTCCCTCCAGGATCTCCAGCGAAGTTCTGTCCAAGATCTCCAGCCAAGTTCTGTGCACAGGTTCTCTTGCTAGGTTCTCCATCCAGCTTCTCCAGGTTCTCCAGCCAGGTTTGATCGCCAAGTTCTGTAGCAAGGTTCTATCCAGGTTCTTTTGCCATGTTCTGTCTAGGTTCTCCAGTGAAGTTCTGTAGCCAGGTTCTGTCCAGGATCTTTTGCCATGTTCTCTGGCTAGGCTCTGGTTAGGATCTGATGAGGTTCTGGTTAGGAGCTGATGAGGATGTGATGAGGATCTGATGTGGATCTGATGAGGATCTAATGAGGATCTGATGAGGAGCTGATGAGGAGCTGATGAGGAGCTGATGAGGAGCTGATGAGGAGCTGATGTTTATTGTCTTGTTACATCCGCATTTATACCAGCCGATTTTAATCCTGTCAATTTCTATTACAAAGGTTAGGGCGTTTCTTATCTCCATTCCAGGGAGTAAAGATTATGTAGCTTAACTACCCGCCTGGCACTTAATTAAGGGGTTGTATCCCCTCCCTAACCTCAGGGAAAGATCCCCACCTGGGGAAACAACCTTTCTCGGAGAGGTGACCTTGGTTAAAACACATAGCGCCAAGAAGGTAAGCAAACATATTAAGAACAGTATGCCATATATGCCAGGTCCCTTGAAACAGCAAGGATGGACCGGCTCCCGGCAAATTCCCCCTTTTTTATTTTTTAAATGATAGCGCATGTAAATCAGCAGCCACCTCTCGCACAACTCATGGCATCTTGGTTATGATAAGGGCTGTTCCCAGAGGCAGGGGTTCCTGGTGCTTGAATTCTAAAAGGTTGTTTTCTACAAGCCACCCACTTTGTTGGGTGTTGTGACTCAAATGTTGATTGTGGTTAATGGGCACAGAGGTAGGAATGGAAATGATTCCCTGCGGGAAGGCTGGCTGGATATCTGGTTGACCGTCTGCATACTGTTAACCATTGTGCATACCCCAGAGGCCATGCCTAGCCCTGCGATCTTCCCTCACCCCTTCTTACTGTAGTTATCTCAACCTTGTGGCTAAGGACAAGCCTGACGTGGTGTTTTCTTTTCTTACAGCCTGGGCTGGGATCCTCACCACTGGGATCATTCTTGGAGTGAGTCAGTAAAAGAGTAGCTGCCACCTCCAGGGAGCCGGAGGTACCTGTAGGGGGCAGAGGAATGAGTGATGCAGTCTACTCTACTTCTTTCCTGTTAGCTTATAGGACTGGTTTATTGTATGTCCTAGCAACCAAAAGCCTGGCCTTGAGGACACGAAACTCCAGATGGCTAACCTGCAAAGTGGAGCATGTGGGGACTGGAGGGGAGATGAAGAGTATGGCATGATGAAGGTTGGGTTAGAATGCTGTGATGCCCAGGAAAGCAGTCCTACTTATTAATGGACCATCCACAGAGGGTGTACATGGTGCCAATGATGTGCACATTGGACAGGGGAGGCTGCAGGGAGGTACGAGAACTTCACCCACCACTGCTTTCTTCTTGTCTTTTCTCCTTTTATTCTCCTACATGCCCACTACTAAGCCTTTAATAATGACAATATTAAGTGTCAAAGCATTCTGCTTTGTACCAAAGATCTCTGAATGAGGCTACTGTTTATTGTATTCTTTGTTGGGTAAAAGGTTAAAAAAAGGTGCATATATTTTCTTTTTAATCCGGTTCATTCAGGTTTTAATATAGAGCAGAGCAGAATAGAATGAAGAGTATTATACATTAATATTCTCAGTTTCTTAAAGATATTGAGGGGATATAACTTTATGCTCTCGCCATAAGTTAAAAGTATACCTCCCAAAGCGTCTTTGGATATCTTTCTTAAGTTTTTCATAGTATTGAAGCCTTTTGGCCATTGATACATGGTGAGGTTGAAGCCTGGCTGCTATAGAGATAATTTCCAAAGCTTGGTTGCTGAATTACGGATCCTACTTACCTAACAGGCACACAGTAGCAGCTTCCATAATAGAGTAATATATTCCATGGAGGGTGCCAGGGAGGGCAAAGGGAACATGTTATCCTGTGGTAGATCACCCACCTCTTTGATACCGGCTAGAGACAGAAGTTGAAACTTGCCACTGATTTCATAAACAAGTCCTTCCATACAATTTGTCTAATTACAATTTTTTAAGTAGAGTGATCATTAGCTTCTGGGTGAAAAATCTGGCATTTTGTTTGAATAGACTCTTGCTAATGTTCAGTCCCAAGATGTACTTACTCTGCTTCCAAATCGTGCTGTTAGGTGTGGCCTCAGTTTCTGATGCACAGTGAAGACATATGCTGAAAGGGAATTCCCTGCAATCCGCCCTGAGGGTGTTCGGTCAGGTGTGTTAATGCACAGACTGCAAGTGAAGGCACCAGCGGGACACGTGGGACTGGGATGCCCAATGGGATGCTGGAAGGGACCATCTCTAATTACTCAGAGCCCCTTTCCACGCTGCCTGGGTGCTGGGAAGCTTTGCTTGCAAATTCGTGCTTAACTTTGGTTTATCGCTGAACAGGCCTCTGCCCACTTATTTCTAGAGAAGCTGTAGGTGGCCGTTTCTGACTTTTAATACCTACGTATCATACCTCACTTGCCCATCAATGTCAAGGCTTGTGGAGTAAAATTTCAAAATATTAATTGAGTTTCCTTTAGAACCCAATTTAACAATAGTTTTTGACTTTAAAAATAAGTTATCAATTTAGTGTACCAGGAAGAAGAGTCTTTGGAAAGCCCGGAACAGTGCTTCCTATCCGTGTCTCTCTGGGCAAATATATAAAATCTTTCTGAGCCTCGGTTTACTGTGGGGGTGAATACACTATTTCTTCTTAAAGGCTGTTGAGAGCAGTCAATGAAGTAATGTATGTAAAGAGACTGACACTGTGACCGGGTTTTATCAGTCACACATCAAGCCGTGCTGTGTCCAAGCTGGCTTCTATTGGTGTGAGCCAATCCTTAAAATTTCAGGAAGGCCAGGTGCTGGTTAACATCATTTTAGTAGCTTGAAATCAGCAATGGAAGAACAAATCAGATAGTTTCTTCTTTCTGGTTGTTAAAACCCTTTGTGGTCCAATTTTATTTTTGGAATTCAAACAGTCTGGTCCAAATTAATTGACGGGGTTGAATATTGAACCGGTTTGCAGTGTCTCAGCTTCGACGTTGGACCTGCTCCTAGCGTCTGGTCTGTCGAGTCAACCTTCCATGTTGGACCGAAAAGGGTTAAACATTTAAGAGTATGCCCTTGACAACAAGCGTTAATCCCCATTCATCACAACTCCAAATTATATTTTAAACCTGCTAGCCCTTGCAAACAGTCCATATAGACAGTGATCCTATAAGAGGATGTAAGGTAATCACAGTAAACTTCAGTCATTTTCCATATTGCAGTACGGATGCAGGCAGGCTCATTGAAGCTGTCCCCCCCATCCCATAGGACTGAAGAATGTTCTACTTTTTAAAGTTTTATGTTCACTTTTTATAGTTTTTTCTTCTGTTATATCAGACGAGCCGGCACATATGTCATAGCTCCTCCGCACATTATTTGCTACTCTTATTAAGTTGTTAGCTTAAAAACCAACTGTTAAAAAAATGTGTAAAGTAAAAGTAAACTGGCACCCTATTAAAAAAATGTTCAAAGGATCTGAATTGGTATTTCTCTGAGGGAGATATACAAATGGCCAATAAGTAAGCACTGGAAAATATGTTTGGTATCATTCATCATCAGGAAAATAGAAATCAAAAGCATAATGAGATAGCATGCCGCACCCATTGCAATGGCCACAGTGAAAAAGCCCAATAATAACATGTGTTGTGAGGATGTGGAGAAATTGGAACCCTCATACACTTGTTGGGAATGCGAAATGGTACAGCTACTTTGGAAAACAGTTTAGTAGTTTGTCAAATGATTAAACGTCCATACCATATGACACAGCAGTTCGACTCTATGTATATATCCAAGAAAAATGAAAACATATGTCCACACAGAAACTTATACTGGAATGTTTACAGCAGCATTAATTCATAATAGCCAAAAAGTGGAAACAACCTAAATGTTCATCAACTGACAAATGGATAAGTAAACTGATATATCCATACAATAGAATATTATTTGGCCATGCAAGTGAATGAAGTGCTGATACATTCTATAATATGGATAAACCTTAAAAACATTATGCTAAGTGAAAGAAGTCAGTCACAAAGACCGTATATTATATAATTCCATTTATATGAAAACCCAGAATGGACAAAATCTATGGACACAGAACGTAGATTGGTGACTGCTCAGGGCTGGGGTAGGGCGGGCGACAGGGAAATAGGGGAGTGATAGCTAAATGCTATGGGGTTTCTTTCTGAGGTGATGAAAATGTTGTAAAATGGATAGTGGTGATGGCTGTGCATACAGGTGAATGTACAAAAAAACACTGAACTGTACACTTTAAATGGATGGATTGCATGCTATATGAATTATATCTCCATAAAGCTGTTAACATTAAAAAAACACACATAATCATGAACATTTGATGATTATGCTAAAAGTAAGAAAATATCCTTATTCTATTAATACATTAACTTTTTTAAAAAAGCAAACTGGCTTTGAGAGACAACTTGAAGGGCTCAGGGAAGTGCGTGGATTTTTGACATCCATTTGGCGTTTAGGAACCCTTTTGTTGTTGTTATATTTTGGAGAGTTACTGTCTTAAATAAGTAATGTCCTTCTGTCTGAATGAGTTGTTTACCATACAAGAGCTTTAGTTGACCTTTTAAATGACCGATACATACTGAGGGGACTGAATAAGGCTCTCTCTGTTCAGTTGTGTGTATGTTTAAGTTTAATATTTTTGGATGACAGTGGTGGTGATATTGTAGTTCAGAAAAGATAGTTTAATCTCTGGCCTCTGAAGAGACAGAGGAGGGTCAACTGAGGGATGGGAATGGCAATATTATTATCCACCCATCATCATTGGTAGAGCAAAGATAAATGACTAGTACATGGAGCCTACAAATAGCAAACTATTCAACAGCCGTGTGTGTGTGTATCTCCTTTTGAAAAAAAGCTTGTAAGATATTTTGGTGCAAAGAGTATAGAACTGAAGATACATATGTAAACATCATGCCAGTAACTTTCCATTTAATATTATGCTCTTGTGTTATGCCAACACCCAGCAAAATGTTCTGCTTTTCATACTTTAAAAATGTGAAATGTTATCTTATGCCCTCTTTTAGAAAGATCTATGTATTTGAAGAGAAAAATATCTATCATTTGAAATTGTTTTATTAAGCATTCAAATGCCTGTCTGAAAAAAAAAATCATTCCTTAAGGGTAAGCCGATCCCTTACAGAATGATTGCACTCCACTTGCAAGATAAAATATATATATATATATATACTGTGAGTCTTCCATGGTGAGAAGTGAGATTCAGTTTTTCACTTCTATTAATGCTATTTTTTACATTAATATTTGGGTTGTTCTTGCTCAAGTTTTATTGCTAGTCATTCTTACTTTATTTTTGTTTACCACAGTGCTTAGGGATTAGATTCAGGAAGAAAAACAAACAAGGAAAAGTACTTCTGAAGTTCCACACCACATCAATTGCCTCAATATTGTAAATACAGGCTAAGAAATACTAGGACTCCAATAGCTCAGCCGCAACCTTCTGGTGAGATCTAAATGCTGCGGGAAGGAAATTAGCCAATAACCACCCCCCACCCCTCTTCATGGTCCTCTGCCCTCCGTGCACCTGCCCAATTGTGCAAACCTTAGCTTAAGTGTGAGGATGTCATTTTCTGAACTAGCAGTGGGTCAATTATAAAGTCCTTGGGCATTGTGGGGGAGCATTTCTTTCCGACCTCCATCAGCAGATCCTTGATCCCTAGAAGCCTGGAGATTGATTACCTCCCGGTAACCACAGTTGCCAATCTCAGTTAAACATTTGAAGAGAGGGAGAGGGCAGAGGGGTAGTTGGTCTTACTCCTCTTGATGGTCAGATTCATGGATAAATTATCTCCTGGGGAAAGAAGGAGACGGGAGAGTGTGCAATGATTTGTGTATCTGGGAACTTACAGGGTAAGGGGAATGCAATGACTTCACTGTTGGGACTACCTGGCACTTGACTTTACGTTGTTGGACGTGATCCACAATGTAAATATGAAATCTTTGTGCATCTTTTGGGCTGGAAAGAAGAGATAAAAAATTTTTAAGTAATATTTTAAATAATATTTATGAAACTTTATGATATGTACCTGTTATTTCCATCTTAGAACAAATGAAAAATGGACTAATGGGTAGGAAGACAGACTGAGTGTCATCAGCTCCTAGCATCTCAAATCCTTCCCCTCTCTATAAAATCAGCAAGTCATCTCCTCGGGTGAGAATTAAAATTTAAAAAGACAATTTAGTTTATCTTTGATGCCATTTAAAGACAGTTTCTAGCCTGTCTATCATATAAGTTCAAAAATATTAATATAGGTTTTTATCTTTATGAAAACCTATATTCATTTATGTTCATCTTTCCTTTATTCAAATTATTAACTAATTTTAAAGACTTCCCATATGCAATTGTGCCTATCTTTCCCACTGCTTCTAATAAGTTTCCTGGTGTTATTAGATGTTTCTTTGTATTTTTTACCATCTTTCTTTGGAAATAAGGTGATTTTAACTGACTGTAGAACAAGTGTGTGCCATTGACTTCTGTAATTGCTTTGGAATATATTCTCTCTCATTCTTACTGCAATTTAACAGTGTATTTGCTTTCTTTCTTTTTTTAAAAAACTGCTGAGCATCCTGCATACATCTTCATTAAGATGTCTTCCATGACCCTAAATCTTTTCCCTGTGAGTTTAGAACTAATTCAGAACTCACCCAAGTGGATGACTAATTTAAATTGCTATTTCCAACATGCATTACTTTGCACTTGTCTGCTCTGAGTTTCATCTGCCACTGTTTTGCCCAATTACTGAGTTTGGATTCTGTATTTCTCACATCCATCTGCATAGATTTAGGGAACCAATATAGTTTTGTTTACTCAGCAAATTTCAGCAACTCATTATTTAGTCCATTCTCAAGGGTGTTAATAAATATCCAGGAGGACACTACTCTTGTACTGATTGCTGACACCCTACCATTAACTCTATTCTCTGCTGAGAGCTGGTCATTTATTCTTTCATTCCCCCTCTCTGAACTCACTTTTAACCCATGAATGACAGCCCTTTACCTCTTGCCCAGTGGTTGGCAAGTTTCCTTAATAGTCTCTTGTGTAGGCCTTCATCAAAAGCCCTTTGAGAGTCTAAATAAGTTGCATCCTCTAGTCTTCCTTTATCCACCATTTTGTTGCCCATAAATTTCTGCATTAAACATATCAAAGGCACATAAACAAAAAAACAACTTTCAAATGTTCTAAAAATCTTTTCCCCTTTTTGGATATCTAGTGCTGTTTTTCTTTCTTCTTTCCCTTAATATTAATTCTCTGTTTGTATCATCTTCACTGAACCTCTGCAAACCAAAGATGTGTTCCCCACCTCATGCTAATACTGTGACATATCCAACAAGATTCTGAGCTACTTTCTGACGTAAATAAATTCCACTCATTGGCCCTGTCGGCACTATGAAACATGCCTTGCTAACTTGCTTCACTCATTCACCAGCTTGTCAGAAATTCCAAGAAAGTAAGTTTTCTCTTTGGCAGTTAACAATCCAATATTTTTATTTCAGGGGCATGACACCTTGTAAGGACATTTTGCTGTAAAGATATTTATTTGAGTCATCTTCACTGTACTTCAACAATTCCTCACTTTACAGAAAATTGTTTTTCTGGAATTTAAAAAAAGGGAATTTAAAAATGTGTTATAAGTAATCCAGCCAAAGCTCTTTTTAAAAAAATTTAATTTTAGGTTTATTTATGTATTCATTTGATTATTATCTTTCTGACCAACTAAACTGTAAAGACCACCAGAGCAAGGATGTTGTCTGCTTTTAGTCATCCTTGCTCCTCATCTTGATGAGGAGGTTGATGGCGGTGGTGCTGTGTGCCCTTTCCATTTATAGACCTTGTGAGCCTCACAACAACCATATGAGCTCTGTAAGCAAGAAATATTATTATTATTATTATTATTATTATTATTATTATTAAATGTAGAATAAACTAACACATAAGAGGTACATTATTGGCTCAAGGCCACCGGGCACATTAATGCCCCTGGTATCCTACCCACGGTTTCAGATCCTTCATCCAAAGTCCCCTCTATGCTGCCATGGTGAGCTCTTCTGTTCCTTTGAGTTGAATGTGTAAAAGATTAAAGCCATTTTAAAAATTACTTGTAGCTCCTCATATTCTATTATTTCAAAGTCTTTTCAGGAGACGTGCAGTTCTAAATGTGGAGGGGACATATCCTTGCCCTCTTACATCATCTACCTGCCAAATCTTACCCTTTAGAAATGAAGGACATTTTCATTTTGAATTAATATCAAGATTACATAAAAAAATTTTGCTCTCTGAGGTAAGCTTTTCTTCCGTGTTTCTATAAACCATTTATACTTTTATCATTTTTTGCCTAAAAAAAAGTCTCCCACATTTAAATTCTCACCGCTTGGGAACCCTGCCGAGAATACATAATAACTGCCTGTAACACTTAAAATAAAAACAAATTTACCAAGGATGGTGGAATGACAACAAAGAGCAGGAAAAATATAAGTACATGGAAAATAGTCTCTCCTACGCATATATTTCAGCACTAAGTGTTTTTATTGAAAATACCTGCTTTTGGTTATCCTGCTTACCTTCTCTTCATTTGGATTTTTTGGGGGGAAGGGGAGGAGAGTTAAAAATCTAAAGATCTGAGGAAAGAGAGATGAGTCTTTAGAATTGTGATTTGATTTATTGGGTTTCGAGGGGGAGTATTTGGTGAAGTAATACTGAATCTGTGCAGAACACTGATTGGCAGGTAGCAGTTAGAACAAGCCTTCTCAGCTTTGGTACTATTGACACGTGGGGCTGGGTCCTTATTTGTGGAATTGAGGTCTGCCCTATGTATTGTAAGATGTTTGGCAGCATTCTTGGTCCCTATGCATTAGTTGCCAGCTGTGACAATCAACGATACCTTCAGACGTTGTCCAGAGTCTCTGGGTTTAGAACCCTGACTTAGAGGCCAGGTGCTTGGGAATGTGCCGTGGGACTCTGGTAGGGGCTTTGGCAAACCTCCCACTTCCTCCCGTGGGCAGTCTCTCCCCATCCAGGGCAGACTGGCCTTGATCCCTGGAAATAAATTCACCTTCAACGAGGCCTGCTAGCTTACCCAGCCTTTGTTTATGGTCTTTGTCTAGTGAATCTGAACGACCCATTTATTCTCTTCTGCCCGAACTAGCTGGACTTGACAAAAGCACTTTGAGAACATCCCTATTGGTGGGGAGGAACTCATGACATTTCCTGAAAATTCCATGCTCCTTTCTGGTCTTACCCTACTACTCTTCTCTCTTTCCACTCAGCATGAAAGCTATGATAAAATGAGAACCCGACTGGGAAGCAGCAGACCTCAGTGACCTTGGGGGAGCCAGTCCCTGCTCTGGGCTTTTGTTTTCTTATCCACAGTTGGAAACAGTGGGACTAGATAATACGTCTTCATGACCTTTCAGCTCTAGAGTTTTATGGTCTGAATGTTCTTATTTTTCTTGGCTTCTTTAATCTGCCCATTCGGACTTTAGAATACCTACTTCCTTCAATGACACCAACATATAAACCAATTTTTGCAAAAATGTTTGTTTGGATTTGAGTTTATCTACTTGCTTTATTTCATCTATATTTTTTTTCCTCCCTCAGAGCCTAACTTTATTAACCCATAAGGAAAATTTAGAAAAAATTAGTCATGTCTTTTGAAGTAGACACTCATTTAATATAATGATCACATCAAGAAGTTTTGAGTTCAGTAACACCTTATAAGACTCCACTGTGTATTAAGTTTATAGCAGCAAAGTGTGTTGAGTGAAAACCATATTTCACATACATTAGGGAGAGCTGATCATTTAAAGCAAACTGCTGGGAAAGCCTTTTGAAAAAAAATAGAGTACTTAAAAAATATATAAATCAAGTAACTGGATATCCCTGGATATAGGCATTTCAAAAATTATTAAAATCTGATTCATTCCTACAAATGCATGCAAACTTTTGCTGCTGCTCTTATGATATAGCCAGTGTTCACTCTTAGGAAGTCCTGTGTCTGATTTTCAGGATAAGGCATGATTGAGGTGGGAAAGTTTTCCCTGCTTCTGACTGGCTGGTCATGTGACCTTAGGCAAGTCGGTTTTCCTCTCTGGGCTTCCGTTTCTCCCTTTCTAATTGGGGGTTAAGTTTTATTTCTAAGGTCTCTCATAGCTCTAAAATTGTAAGAGTTCAATCAGAAACGTTGGTTAGGAACCAGGCTTTGGAACACAAATGCCTTCATCAGGGCCGGGGTGCTAGATTCCAGTGAAAACTGGCTCCCTCTGAATGGGCAAACCTTGAGCTCTTCTTCCTACCAGGAAAGAAGAGGTGGACAGGGAGGGATTCCTTCCCTTTACTGAGGCTGATGTGTGGCTGCGCTCAACAACCTCCTCCCCATCCCCCTGCTCTGTGTGGTTGAGAAAAGGCAGCAGTTCTAGGAAAACAGGTGGGAGGCTGCTAAGGAAAATGCATTAACAGAGGTAGGGGACTAAAGAGGAAGACCGCGGGGAAAATCATTTATAACTAAATTTCATATCCTATATATGCAAATTGACTGAATGGCAGAACGACCAGTTGCTATGATGTGCACTGACCACCAGGAGGCAGATGCTCAATGCAGGAGCTGCTCCCTGGTGGTCAGTGTGCTCCTACAGGGGGAGCGCTGCTCAGCCAGAGGCCAGGCTCACGGCTGGCAAGCGCAAAGGTTGGTTGGAGCCTCTCCCGCCTCTGTGGCAGCACTGAGAATGTCCCCTAAGGGCTCCCAGAAGCCAAGAGGGTGCAGGCCAGGCTGAGGGACCCCCCCCCCCCCAAGTGCACGAATCTCGTGCACCGGGCCTCTAGTTATAACAGTTTTATGAGTTGATGTTAAAATGCCTTGTATCTGTTCAGTGACATATTTTCCTTTCAATATTTGTGTGAGGTGGGCAGAGAGGCATTTTACAGATTAGGAGCCTATGGTTTAAAAAATCTTCACCGCCCTAACCGGTTTGGCTCAGTGGATAGAGCGTCGGCCTGTGGACTGAAGGGTCCCAGGTTCGATTCCGGTCAAGGGCACGTACCTTGGTTGCGGGCACATCCCCAGTGGGGGGTGTGCAGGAGGCAGCTGATCGATGTTTCTCTCTCATCGATGTTTCTAACTCTCTGTCCCTCTCCCTTCCTCTCTGTAAAAAATCAATAAAATATATATATATAAAAAAATCTTCACGAAGCTCAGCAACTTGATTTTTTTCTTGGTATTCTTTCATAGATCTTCATAGAAAATATGTTGGGCTTTTTTCTCTGTGGGGAAAAGTGTTAGAAATGTCAAACAATTGAGTTCAAACAAATACTTGGAACAAACCTGGCTATTCCTTGGGAACTTCTAATATGATAATTACTTTAGGCAGATGCATACTTGGTGGGATAGTTGCTGTTCTTGGAAAATGCTTGTGCACTTGATGGTCACCACTGTGGTTCCTGACACCAGGCTTATCCTTAGCGAGCTGGTGACCTGCACCACTCATGATGGCGGGGGAATTTTATTTCCCCACAGCCTGAAATTGGCGAGATGCAAAACTGTTATTCTTCTGAGCATTAGCATACCACCTCCACTCTTGTGGCCTACCTTCTGGGACTTACCATCAACGACATCTCCTGGGCATGGGTCATATTCTTGGGTGTAATCTTTAGAGGACAAGTGGGGCATGTGCATACGTAATTTCCTGAAGTCCCCGGGGAGTTCTTGTGTGTGTGTGTGTGTGTGTGTGTGTGTGTGTGTGTGTGTGAGAGAGTGATTTGATAAGGTGTAAAGTTAAAAGTTTGATCTCTGAATTCTTTTGCTTGTTCCTCTTTTCCCCTTTACCCCCCACTTCTGCTCAGGGTCTTTTCCCCCTAGCACAGGAATCTGTGGGGGAAGCTTTGGTCCCCAGATTGTTTCTCTGTGAAGGCTCTTTAGTGCCTTCTCATCAGTTGGGAGTCTGGAATTTGGAAGCTATATGCTCAGCACCCACAGCCGAATTTCACTATTAGTACAACCAGAACATGTTAAGGAAGGTAAGTTTACTCCTGCTGCTGTTGCCAAAATAGGATTATGCAATGTGTTCTTACACCAAATATAAATGATTTCTGCTTTGTGCCTTATCTTCAATAATCTAGAATGCTGCTCTACACAGTAGTTCATGGCTTTCCCACCCTGTTCTCTGTTTTAGAGTCAACACCTAGTAGCAAATTAGTGACAGCAGGTTACAGTGAGGCGGGAGGTCCCTCGGAGGGAGAAGGGGCTTTCACCAGGGCAGCCGTGGGCAAACTACGGCCCACGGGCCGGATCGGCCCGTTTGAAATGAATAAAACTAAAAAAAAAAAAAGACCGTACCCTTTTATGTAATGATGTTTACTTTGAATTTATATTAGTTCACACAAACACTCCATCCATGCTTTTGTTCTGGCCCTCGGTCCAATTTAAGAACCCATTGTGGCCCTCGAGTCAAAAAGTTTGCCCACCCCTGCACTAGGGAGTCTGGAATTTGGAAGCTGACAATGATGTTTTAATAGTTCTGTGACTTTGGCGTATTTAGTTTACATCTCTAATACTTAAGTTTTTGTGTTTTGTGTTTTTTTCTGTAAAATGGGAGGAAAAGTACTTCTTACAATTTTTTTAAAATTTTTTTTAGCGATGAAAGGGGATAAGGGAGAAAGTGCCTGGCATTTAGATAGCATATACTTGGAAAATATTGGTTTCCATTTCTCTCTTCCACCCTCTCCCCCTTAGATTGGTAATAAAGCTTTCTTGAGAATGAAGTTTTTATGTGACAGGTTTATTTCTCTGCTAAGACTTCATGCAGCATGAACAGTTTGTGGTGTGCTGTGGAGGTGTCGGCTCCCCATGTGTGGTGTGGTGGGAAATGTGTTCTCCTCACTCCCATGTTGATGAAAAGACTCCTCTGCATTCGTGGCTGAGAATGACAGAGCCTGCCTGGGGCTGATCTCTTTCAGTATCGCCGTGACTGTTTACCCTTGAAAATCCATGTGTTTGGGAATTCGAAGATCAGCGATGCTCATCTAACTTGAAAGTGTGGGGAGAAATAACGGGGACTCTTCTGGCTTCGGCTCTTGTAAGTCTCTCCTTCTGCTGAAATGCTTTGCTAGAACTTCCTTTGCCATCACCACCAAGGGGCGAGTTTCCGGCCAGTGACCCATCCCATGGTCAACTGCTTCTTCCTTAATTTGATGGCTGGGAAGAGCAGAGAGACTTCAGCACTGAGGAGAGAAAGCATGGTTTGGAGAACTAGGGGCCCTTTGGGAAAATATAACCATCTCACCAAGATCCCCCCTCTGTGTTCTAAACCCCATGGAAAGGATAGTCCTTGACATTGATAGAGAGGAGCTTCTCCAAGTGACAAGTACAAATTATGCTGCTTATTGGTGTAATCTGAGCGGTCAGCACCTGGCCCAGAACAAGGGCTCCAGCAGGAGAGAACATTCCAAAGCCCCAACCACATCTCACGCTGCACACGTTGCCTCCCTAATGAAATGAGAAATGGCTCTGCGAGAGAAACAAAACAGAGGTGAGGAAAGCTTACAAATAATCAGGAAAAGGAAGATGTAAGGTGGGAGTCAGAGTCAACAATGCCGTCTATCAAAAACATTGTAGGAAACAGCTCTGTTAACTTTGTGTAAATAACTAGATGAATATACTCTCAGGACTTAAATCACAGGCAAAGTGGAAATTGCCCAAAGAAGTAAATAATTTCTTGATAGAGTCTTTCATAAATAATCATGGTTTGTCTCTGCTGGATAGTTCATGTTTAAATTGTCATCAGAAATTTCCATTTTAGCTACGAGGCACAGGATTGTGTTTTTATGGTATATAAAAAAGCTAAGTACTTAATAACATCCCCTTAGAATTAGTTATTAAATTCTATTTGCAGCCAGGATGCACTGAGGAAGTGCACGCAGCAAGCCAAACAAAAGCAAAACAGAAACAAAATGAGAAATGACTGTGAGGACTTGTGCCCTTGCAGTGACAATAAGGACCCCTTTGCCTTATTGAAGGTGAGCTTCCCTTTGTCCTGAGCTCAGAGAGATAGGATCTCTAAGACAAAAGCTGAGCTGGTCTGAGAGCGGCCTGCTGAGCAGGAGAAGGTTTTTGTTTTCATCACCTTTATCACATCACCCTTTTCATCACATCAGAAGGTCTCTCTCTACTCCACGCTCAGTGAGCTGGACACAGCCAAGAGCACGAGGTGCCCTGGATTGGAGGTGAGAGAACTCCATAGGGCTATCAGAGTGCCCTTGGGCACAGAGGTGCCACCCTTGGCCACTGAGTCTAGTGGAATGAGTCCATCAGGGCTGGAGGGATGCCCTCAATGGAGAATCGCCATTGTGGAGAGTAAGTGTATGTTCAGGAATAAGTACTTGCTGTAGGCAATGACTGGCCAATTGTTGATTTGCAGGTGTGATCCCTTTTTCAAATAGCAGAAAAGAAAAAAACAACCCACAAAGATAAACATTTCAACTCTCTCCCTGACTGCAAACCATTCTTGATACTCATGACTGAACTGAGGCTTTTCTTTCCAAAGCAGATCTGAAATGTTTGAAAGGCCCAGGGAGTCAAGGCCAATCTTCCTGGATGTTCAAGGCCATGCCTGATCCCCACCCCCTCTGGGCTCAGCTGCTGCCACAGCCAACCTGAGCACAGTTCCTTGCCACACCCCGTCCTTCCCGGTCTGAGCTGCCTCTGTACACACTGCTCCCTCTGCCTGGAGATCTCTCCTCTCAAAATCCTGTCCCTTCCAGACCCAGATGGTTTGACCCCTCTTCTGGGTGGAACCTCACACACCCCTGGAAATTAGAGACATCCTGCAGCTCTTTGCCTTTATTCAGCCTTTGGCACTGTCTGTACTGAGACTTGCACTTTAGTTACCTGCCAGCTTCCCCACCAGGTACATACCCCTCAAGGGCCAGGGCTTGTCTTATTTATCTTTGTGAGGGAGTGCCCCAGGCACCAGGTCAGTTTTTCAGCACAGGCTAGGCGAGATGAATGCTGGCGGATACACCTTTCCCGCTCTCTTTAGATTTGGTGATTTGCCGTGTGAAAATTGGAGTTAGTCTTCTTTTTTAAATATATTTTTATTGATTTCAGAGAGGAAGGGAGAAGGGGAGAGAGGGATAGAAGCATCAATGATGAGAGAGAATCATTGATTGGCTACCTCCTGCAAACCCCCCACTGGGGACCGAGCCCACAACCTGGGCATGTGCCCTTGACTGGAATCGAATCCAGGACCCTTCAATCCGCAGACCAACACTCTATCCACTGAGCCAAACCAGCTAGGGCTGGAGTTAGTCTTTTAATGTTCAAACCCCCAGCTACTCTTGAGTCTTTGCTGAGGTGTCATGTTGTGTTGTGGTCTCAGCTTCTAAAAAAGTGTTTATGCTTCTGCCCTGTAAGAGTTTAGGCCCTGGAAACTTGGGCCTTATTGTGTTTTTTCATTGCAAATCCTGTCCATCAGATTATATTTGCCACATTGGCTTTTCCCTTCCAGCCAAAACTAATTCTCAGTGTGTTCGGACTCAGTGCTGAGTTAGTAGAAGGGCCCCCTTTGTGCAGTAGGCCCTGGACTGGTGTCTGCCAGAGGATTCCAGATTTGTCACCGCTCAGGACTGGCCTTTTGGTTGGTGCCTAGTGAGGGTGGTTGCTCCTGCCAGCCCAGGACCCTGCTGGAGAACTTGCCAGGGGAAGTGTTTGTTCTTCTTAGGATTTTTACGAATGGATTTTTGTATAGTTCAATGTGGACCAGTAATTTTCCACAGTCAGAGTGCCTCTGCCAGATGGGTAGTTTCCCTCGGCTTGGTAGGACGCCTTCTGATAAGAGTTAGGCTCAAATAAATAGCTTACCCATTATGGACCTTTGGCTACCAGCCATAGAAGAGGGGAGGGGTCCAGGGTTCAGCAGAAGACCTTGAGAGGACTGCATAACCAGGACAGATGGATGAAATCAGTGTTCCAACCACTTAAGCAATACCCAGGGACCACCGTTAGGGAGATCTTGTTGTATACTTCAGCAGAGCAATATATCGTAAAGGAAGATAACATGTATACACACATAATTATAGCTGTGTTTATTGAGCTCTTTCTAGGTAAGATGCTTCATGCTTTACATTAGGTTTGTTGTTCAGTCTTCACAGCAACCCTAAGAGATAAATATAATTATTTCCACTCTATAAATAATCAAAATGAGGCTTAGGATGTTACCTATCTTATCTTATTTGCATAATCACATTTTAACCGATGGCTTTTCCAAGTTGTTCTTGTTCCTTTGTTTTCCAAAAGACTGGCAGAAATGAGGCAGCTCAAAAGTTTTTATTTCTATTGTTGACCAAGGACAAGGATGTTTAAGAGTTTTTCTAGAGAAAAACATGCCAGTTGGGAGGACTGAGACCCTGTGGCTGACATGTGGGAGTGTGAGCAACAAATACTTTCTCTACGTAAGAGCTGGTATTTTGGGATGCAATAACTACAGATTAGGATGGCTCCATGGTCAACAGTAATTTCCCCAGTGTTCACATCTATATTAACTCTTTGCTTTTGACCAGTAGCTGACTAGTCCAGGAATTCTTGACCCAAGTCTGGTAATTAGGCCTCTCTTTCTTGTCAGTGTGGCATCCAGAGATATGAGACTAGAAGCCCCAGGTGCTGAATAAATTCAGCACTGGAAAGGGTTGGTGCTAAACTGTCTGCTCCTCAACCTTCTGGTTGGTAAATATCTCTCTACCTATGTGGATGCCTCCTGCTTCTGGAATTCAGTGAATCCTGAGCTGGGCTGGGAGTACACTGACAGGCGTCTGTATGTCATCTGGGCAAGGCATGTGCAGCCCTGCTGTTTTGATCTTTGTTCTGCCTTGAACTTCATGTCTGCAGGAAGAGGCACAAATCCATTCCATCTTTGTGGGTTGTAGGGTGGGCTCAGTGGCCTGTGAGAGTCTCCTAAACTTGTCTATGTTACTATATTTGCTGAGCAGCCACTGGGTCCCCCTCCCTATCTGCTATTTTCCAGCCCCGAGGTTGAAAAAAGGGTGAGTAGTGAGGCTGGAAACAGTAGAAGGCTCAGACCAAAGGTTGCAGGGTGGGGCTGTTCTCTTCACTCCTCCCTGTTAGGTATGAAAGGAGGAGGAGAAAAGCCTGTGTACTTCAGGAGAGGTATGCACGAAGGGGGAGGGGTGCGTGCTCTAAGTACAGGAAAGCTCTTCTCCGCCTTGGGAAACCTGAATAAGCACCTGAGAAAAAAAGAGATGATTAATAGAAACATCCTGCAAAAATACCTGCTCATAAAAGACAGATCTCTGAAATGTAAATGCCCTGAGAATCCGTAAGGCTGGAAGATAAACTTCCTGAGTTTATCATCCTTAAAAGTGTGCAGTAGAGCTAGAAGGAGGTTCGGGAGTAAGTTTGCAAAAGCTCGAAAAAGAGTGGAAATGACCTCCTGGTAAATGAAGATGATTTCAGAAGAGAATATAAGAAAATTAAGAAAAACATCAATAGCAGAAAACACCTGTGATAATGTAATCAAGGGCAATAAATAATATAGATTTTGAAATGATAAATTATGACAAGTCAAATTGGTAGATTTGAGTTGACTTACAAAGATGAGGAATTAAGTTCAGCCAAGCAGATGTTAAATGTTTAAAATTTAGGAAAGCACTTGGGGTGAGCTCTCAAAACATTTTACTTGCAAAATTAGTTCAGATTGATTTGGATATGAACATGCTGAAACCAAACAATAAGCATGAGCCCTGGAGAGACACAAGGTCCCCAGCAGGAAGGGAGATATGAGGAGGAAAAAAATAATTTTTAATGTATTTTTTTCTATCGGAAATGATTTTTTAATGTATCTTTTTTGATAACTATAAGGAGGTGATTAGTTTTTCCTAAGCTGTGAGGACATAAAATAAAACAGAAACCAAGGTATGCCAAGAAAAACAAATACGTATATTATATACTATTTTTTTAATATATATTTTATTGATTTTTTACAGAGAGGAAAGGAGAGGGATAGAGAGTTAGAAACATCGATCAGCTGCCTCCTGCACACCACCTACTGGGGATGTGCCCGCAACCAAGGTACATGCCCTTGACCGGAATCGAACCTGGGACCCTTCAGTCCACAGGCTGACACTCTATCCACTGAGCCAAACCGGTTAGAGCTACTATTTTTTAAAAAGCAACCTAAATCTGCATCATTTCTGTTTTGAAGAAAGTCCTGGAATACAGTGATGCAGTTCTAACCATCCATTCATTCCACAGCACATGCCCCTGCCTCCTGTGAGCTGGGAACTGCTCTAGTGCTGACGCATGCCAACTAAACCTGGTGTTGAGGGCACTTCAGGAAGGTCCAGGGAGGGACTCCTAGAGTTGGTGGGAACTGAGTTGTCTTAAGTTATCATCATAACTGCTCATGTTGTATAATATTTTACATATTAGGAAGCACCTTCATATACAGAACCTTATTTGGTCTTTGACACACAGCTCTGGGGGTGGTACAGAGAGTATTAACACTGTTGGGGTCTATTTCACAGTACCTCTTTACTATGTTTAACACGATTGCCCACATCTCCCTTTTGGACATTCGCTCTTCTCCTGGCTTATGAGACTTTGCATTAATAGTTTTCCTTTCATCTCCTTGGATGCTCCTCAGGATCTAACTCCACTCCTTACTTTTAGCTCGTCCCTTAAATGTTAGTGTCCCTAAGGAGGTTGTCTTCTGCTGCTCTTCTCTCCTTCACTTCATACACCAGTGGTAATGGTTTAATCTACTCACAGCTGACATGCTCAAGAATTGGAGTGGAGCATAGTTAGGGGTGGGGAGGAAAGGCATTATGAGTTTCAAGGGGACGATATGTGCAGTTGAGAAAAGCTTTCTGGGTAATTCTGACAGCCCTCCCATCTCTCTGTTTTGAGTGCCAGTTACCTGTACATGCTGATGTTTATATTCCCAGCCAAATTTTCTGTGGACCTCTGGATCTACTGCCTCATTTTTTACAGGAACTTTCTGCTTGGCTGTTTTACCAGAACCTTACTCAGATGTCCCAGACCACACCTACTAGTGCCCACTCCCTCTGTTACCTGTCAAAATCCACTGTGCCTGACACTGAAAGGCCAAAACTCAAAACATCAGAGTTTGGGGTAAGGAAAGGTTTATTGATTGAGAAGGCACCCACCGAGAAGATGGGAGACCTAATCCTCAAATCTGTCTTCAGAAAGTACAGAGTTCAGGCTTCTTTTATGTCAAGGGAAGGGTAAATGGGAGAGGCTATTTTTGTAAGAACTCGAGCCCCAAGCAGAATTCCTGTAATGATTAGCATGTCTAAAGCAGGAGCTGTTAACCTGAAGGTCCTGGGCACAATGCAGGCTAAAACAAGATGGAGTCAGAGAGGTGGAGCATTTTACTCTGTGACACCCCCATCCAAGTCAGGAATGTGGCTGTCTCCTCTCTCCTCACATCCCTCACTCCCCATTGATAGCACTCAGTGACAGCAGGGAATGGAGAGCCAGTGTGGTGAACAATAGAGATGTGAAAAGGAAGAAGTGGACTGGAATTGGGGCCCCACTGTGAACTCTTCATATGCATTTCTTTTAGCACTTAGCTTCTCTCTGTCTCCCTCTCCATAGTATATGTGAGTAGATTAGATGGTCTTTACAATTCTAACTCTGTAACTCTGTGTGTCATGTTTAGCTGCTTCCCCCTTAAAAGTCTCAGTGAGCAACACATGAAATATACCAGGAAGTATGGTGTGTCTTGAAGCTTGTCACAAAAATCAGTTACCCCGATGGCACGCCTGGCCAGGCTGGTCTCAGATCCTGATGTTTTCCCCAATCAATAGTGAGGACTCCTATTGCCCTTTAACCCCTTTCTAAACATACACCCACCTAATGGTGTGGTGGACCTGGTTCGAAGTCTGGAAAGCTGCACTGGTGTCTCCCAGAGCCAGCCCATACGGAGGGTCTACACCAGATAGTGCATCACTGTACTTCTCCACAGTGAAATTCCCTGGCCCACATTTAGTGAGGAACACACGCCCAGGCAGGGGCATGTTTGGTGCCAGGGAGGAATCCTCTACCCTCTCTGCCATCAGCTGCATCTGATTGGATCGAGGTGGCAGCCTTCACAAGCTCAGCCAAACCATAGGCTGCTTACAAACCTGCAGAATGGCCTCACACAAAAAACATTGGCTGAAACAAGGCTCTGGAACTGGGAAATACCTAAAGAATGGGCAACTAACCCCATTCATTCCAGTGTTGGAAACAGTAACTGAAAAGAAGACACGAGAAGCTCAGAGGTAGGCATATCCGTGAAGTGCCATTATAACCTGAAGTTCTGAGGAAACTAAGTTTTACAAAAATTAAGAGGTTATGCTTACATATAGGAATCCCTGAGGGATAAGATATGCAATCTGGAGTAAAGAATACACAGGTCAGAAAGGAATGGAGTGGACAAGGAGAGAAAGACATCTGGGGGCGGGGGGGTCAAACCCACATGTTCCTATGCTGTGATCTGGACGGATGTCTTGGACCTACACGATCTTCTGGTCCTGTGTCATGTTTGGAAAGGTCTGGCCCTATCACAGTTCTTGTTCTTATTTCTGTGAGGTGCTTTCTCCAGTGTGTATCCTTACAATGACCACCCCTTCCTCATTTCTTTCTGGGAACTGGAAGAGCCTAACACAGACACCCTTAGGGCAGGACTCCTTAATTCTGACTCACTGCTCTGGCCATTGTCTGGTGTGTGAGCATTAGGTGTCCAAATATACTGGTCACTCTTCCTCTACATTCACGCAACGTTTTCATTCGCACAGTACAACTCCTTAAATAGACAACAACCAAAGTCCTACATATTGATACTTCAGGGAATATTTAAATTAGAATTCCATGATTTGGGGCTTATGAACCCAAGGAAACTCTGGATGGTCTGTAAGGAGGTCTAGAAACCCTCTGAAATTGTATGTAATGAAAGTTTGTGTGTATGTGGTGGGGTGGGGTGCATTTTTCTGAGGAGGGGTTCCATAACTTTAATCAGATCACTAGTTTAATCACTATCAGAACCGGGTTGCCAAGAGCTCAGACTCTGGAAGCGGAAGTGTGACTGAAATCCCAGCTGAACCACTTACCATTGAGCTAGCCTTGACTATTTTCTTACCTCCACATCTGATGTTATTCATGCATTAAATGGATCTAATGCCAATAGCACTGACATAAAGGAGTGCTATAAGGATTAAAAGATGTAACAGACATAATGTGCACAGTTCCTGGCATATAGCAAATGCATTACATTTTTGGTATATGTAATAGATATAAATGTGATTCATTGCTTCATTGTCATATATTTTCAAATTCCAAATGTGTATGTTTTATTATTGAGGACAATATTTTTGTCAGAGAATTATGAGACTAGAAGAAAGGACAAATAAACAATTATGATTTTTCAAAAATGTAATTTTTACTCTCTAGTGCAGCATAGTAGAAAATTCTATTAAATGAGTGAAATCGATCTATTTTATACTGATGAGCATAATTTTTATACCGCCATAATCATTAACAAAAATGAGATAAATTTGAAAGTCAGCTGCTTATGGGTTAATGAAATGTTGCGATGACTGGAATTTTTACTCAACTTCAGAATTGTTACCACTTATATACACACTTAATACCTATTGGTTTGCCATGCCTCCAAATAACTTAGAGACCAGATGCACTGACTCTAGTTCATGTGATTGTCTCAATAGAGCTGCGTCCACTTGATTATATTTCTTTAATGCCCAGTAAAAATCCACTGTTAGGCACATTTTTGGCATTACCAATTAACTCGCATAGAATAAGGCATCATCCACAGCAGGTCAAGCTTCTGACTAGCTATTTTAGAATAAAAGCAGATACAGTCAAATAAACCTTCTTGAAACTAACAGGACAGATGTTATTTTGACACCCTGCATCCAAATGGGTGCATAACTTACTTCAACTAAATATCACACAATGGGATCCATCTTCCCAGGAACCTGCCTGGACTCTTAGAAGTAGTGGAAAGGACTGTTGGGTAATCGTGTGCATGCAATCAGCTGCAGCCGTCCAGCTGGTTCTAACAGGTAATTCCCAATGAAGCCTTCGTGGTGGAGAAAATAAATCCTCAAAATTCCTGATGGGTGGCTCTTGCTTTTAATTTGACAGGTGGTTAGTCAGGTATATGTGAATAATCATTATACAGGACACAGCCCCAGCCAAACAAAACCCAACCCAACTCATGAATGTGAAAAATGCCATGTTTTCAAAATAATGACGTTCAGCCTGCTGTTTGGAAAGGCAAGAGCACAGCAGAGGTCTTTACCGATGCAGCACAGTGTTCTTGTTCTACCGAGTGGTAGAAATAAAAGTGGAGTGTTTCCTGGCCCTCATCCAGCCACTCACCCTCTATTGACTGGGTCTATGACCTGCAGTGGCTCTAGCCCACACAGGTATTTGGCTGGACTTCACGTCGGAGTGTGTAAAAAGTCCTGCTACTTGCAGATTGTGAAGGTAGTAGTAGTCATGAAAATGATAATGAGAGTGATGATGATGTTGGTGATGATGCTACTAGTTGGTGCTCTAACTTTTTGGTGGATATTTGTACATAATTTTTAATCTAAAGGTCGCAGGTGTGATCTGGTGGTGGGGCTTCTGCAGGGGCTGTTTTATCCCTAAGAGAGCCTAAGAGAGTGAGTGCTCCTTGTGTCAGTTACCTGTGCCCTTGGCCATTCCCAGGCTCAGGGACAGTGGCCAGCATTTTGCTTAGGTGTGAGGCTGTTACATAGAAGCTCTCTGTTCAAACACATTGAGAACCGATTATGACAATTCCCAATTCTCCCTTAAGACATCTCCGCATAGGACACTGTATCAGTACTGTATCTAGCCCATCAGAGGAACTAGTCAGATACTCTGTAAATGTTTTGCTGCTGCTTCATGTAATCCTATATAATAAAAGTCTAATATGCAAATTGACCAAACTGCAGAACAACCAGAGGAAAGACCGGTTGCTATGACGTGCACTGACCACCAGGGGGCAGACGCTCAATGCAGGAGCTGCCCCCAGCCCCCAGGCCCCAGGCCAGCCAAGGCGGGTGCCAGCGGCAGCCCCCCCCAGTCGTCCCACTGGTCACCTCACAGATTGGCCCTGATCATAGGCCAGGCCTAGGGATCCTACCCCTGCACAAATTTCATGCACCAGGCCTCTAGTGAATACATAAATGGCTTAATGCAAAGAGCAACCTCCTCCTTCTACTGATTCTCTCTCTCTCTTTCTGTGTGTGTGTGTGTGTGTGAGTGTGTGTGTGTGTGTGTGTGTGTGTGTGTGTGTGTTTCTATACACACAGAGATGTGGGGGTGGGGGAAGAGGGAGGGAGACTGATTAAGGCATTTGGAAAATTCCTTAGTACATTGCTGGTATATTAGTTGCTTTTTATGCAATAGAAGACATGACCATTAGTATAATTTCAGATAGTTCCCAGTTTGAATCCTTGATCTGTATCCATTTTCTATAAGAATCTCCCATTGTGTTGACTCCCCCATCTCCAAATTTAGGCAGGAGAATGAGACTTTTAAGTAGGTCTTTTGGAAATTCCAGGGCCTCGAGATTGGGTGCCAAGCCTAGGATTAGGTTGAACTTAGAATTATTATAGCAGTTGTTTGTACAAACTCATTCTAGGGAGGGAAGTAGAGAGGTCTCTTATGTAGCTTTGTTCAATTTGCTGAACTGGAACGATGTTTCCTGTATTCCCTTTCTCCTATGGCTCCAGGTTACTATTGAGCACTAGACACAATTAAAGATTTGAAAGGTGAGCATGAAGCAGCGGCCACTGTTTACCCACTGATGGTGAGCGTGGAACTCCAGGCACAGTGGTAGGTCATGAAGGTTGGTGCTGATCTGCTAGCTCACTTGTGGACCACACAAGTCCAAAGCCCCTCCAGCAATTACCAGATGCTCTTTCAGCTTCTCTGAGTGCAGATGTGTATTCAACTCTGTGGTAAATCATGTTGGCTTTATTGTGCACATCACCTCCTCATTGAGACTGAGGGTGATGAGAGGCAGATGTGAGTTCCAGTTTGTTCTCATGGGTTTCAGTTCATTGTCCCAGGTTCCAGTTCATCTTTGTTCTTCCTACATAGTGTTTAGCTTACCTTTCTGACTGCTGGCTCAGTCCCACAGCAACATCATGGCCAACACCACTCACAGAAGCGACTTGCATAGAGTTACTTTTCCACCAGCTTCCACCCTTGTGTAAAGTTTAGTCCCTATAATAAATCTCTTTTCCACATCACTCATAGTAGTTATTCTTCTCTAACTAAACCTTGATGGGTACACCATTCTTATCAGAAATGAATACCAGCATCCCTTTTAAAATAGTGGCCCTGGAGTTCAGATGTTCTTTATACTATCTTAGGGAAGGCATTGGAGATATTTTTCCTGTAATTCATCTGGTATGTTAGCTGAAGTTATAAACTTGAACTTATTTTATGTGACTCAAATATTATACTATTCATAGGAGAAGAATACATGAGGTTTACAGGGGGGAAAAAAGACAATTGCTTGCCATCCAAGAGCCTGGTTGGGTAGGTCAAGTGTATACATGCCAAACACAGATATTAAAAATGTATCAAACACCTGAGGACATAAGAAAAGTGAAGGAGAGATGAGGATGGGGTTGAGTAAACAAGGGTTAAACACAAATTATGTGTACAATAAATGTTTTTGAATGAATGTATGAGAGGTGTTTTGACATTTTTAATGAAAAACAAATATAACAATACCAGTCAAAAACACAAAGTTATTTTTAAATCTCCCATTTTCACAATACCTCTAACTATTGTCATTTTCAGATATTATTCTTCATATCTATGTATAGATGTTATATAGTTGAAATCACAGGGCAACAGCTTTTTGCATTTTTTTGTGTTTCCCCTTCCACACACACACTATTTTTCATATACAGAGTGGGGAAAAGTAGTCTACAGTTGTTTGTATGGAAAATAATACAATAATCCTATATATTAAAAGGGTAATATGCAAATTGACCCTAACAGCAGAACGACCAGAATGACTGCTCAACCAGCCACTATAAGGCACACTGACCACCTCTCGGTCCCTTTCCCTGGCTGCAGGCTCTGATTGCCCAATGGCAAACAGGGAACTGGGGGTGGGTGGCAGGGGATGCGGGTGGCGCCAAGCCAAGGCCCCAGCCTCACCCGTCACCCCACACACAGAGGGCAACCTGCAGTGGGGGCAGGAGCAGGCGGAACGGCTGACGTCTTGGTTCCTCCCCCGAGTCAGCAGGCAAATGGAGAACCAGGGGTGGGTAGCGGTGGGGGGCAGGGCCAGCTGCGGGCAGCCGGGGAAGATGGCCCTGTTTGCAGGCCAGGCCTAGAGACCGTACCTGCGCACGAATTTCATGCACCAGGCCTCTAGTTAATAAATAACAATACACAAATAAATTCTTTCACATACTCACAACTGTAAACCTACTTTTTTTTGCCCACCTGTGTATATATTTTTCATTGACCTAGATCTCAATGGAGGCTCTTTCAAAGAGATTTTAAACCTGTGTTCAAGAATATGTTACTTTCAAGGAGATTTTAAACTTCTGTATAAAAATATGAAACATTCTACTTCAACTCCTGCTTATAATGTGTGGTTCTAAGCTGGATATGAGCTATTTTGGAACTCAGTCTATCAAATGATTGCTAAAGCAGTGTGTAGCCAAGGTGAGTCCTAAAAAGTAAGAGCTGTTGCTAAGGGAACCAGGAGAGAGACGTTTAGGGTATAAACTTTGCTATGGCATTTAAATTTCTTGCTACAGTCCTTGCTTACTGGACTTGAAAATTTAACCAGCTCTGATCAAGACAGAACTGTCCTGGGGGATCAGAGAGACAACGCAGGCTAGAGAGAGGGAAGGGAGCTGTTCATGTCCACTGACCAGCAAGAGAACTTTTTGGACTCAGGGATCTGAGACCCTTCTTAGCTTACTATTGGGGAAGATCATCCCGTGCAACTGCAAGTCCTTATCTATCAGGGGGCAAGTGTTTTGTTAGCTGGCTGGACACCACCTATATATATATTTAATTACAGGAACAATTAAAATGAAACCTTACGTTGAAATTCAGTGCATTCAGTTGATAAAAATGGAGCTGCTTTGGTTGACTTTTAAAGTAGGTGACTGAGCATTTCACTTGCTTGGCCTTGACCTCACCCTACACTTCTTTTCTACTGCAGTCCCTTAGGTCATGGGTTATAGAAAAATCGCTTGAAAAATACTAGCTTAGATCCACTTTAGTTCATACTTATTTCTTAGGAGGAAATTTAAACATGCATCTTTTTATTTTCATTCATC